>NW_010201801.1:23329-35204 GCF_000695765.1 Mesitornis unicolor
GAAAGAGAATACTGTAACACCAGTGACAGTGAATAAAGCTTTGTATGCAAATCAGTAAAATTCCCTTTCCTAGTCATATGCAGCTTCTTCCTAGTATTTTTTTCAGATTTCTCAGGTTTATTATCAAACACAGCACGGTGGTAGCCATGGGAACACTATTAAAGTTGCAACCTGTTTGCCAGGCAAGGATAGGACTTAGCAATCCCATAGGATGCTGTTCAAAGTATTTAATGGATTTTTTGTCTACATTTCACTGTTCCCAACTTATGTACCGTAGCATAATTGACAGGGGTTATTCTGTGATGCCTTAAAGATTTTTGCTAAACTTTTTGCATAATCGTGTTAGTACAGATTTTAAAGAAAAACTATACTATAACTAAAATGAAACATACTTCACCAGTTTTATTACCCTGATGATTCATTCCATTTTGTTTTGTTTTGTTTTTATTTACATTCCCTTTCTCCAGTCATGTCTTGCAAGGGTAAAATGCCTTACACCTGTAAAATGTGCATGAGGCCAATGGTGAGACCGAGATAACACATTTTTTTGTTTTCATGGCTGAAATATACAGTCCAGAACAAAACATGATTCACTTTTCCCTCCAAGATTAGTGTATGTCATTGCGCGAACTGGCAGGCTCGGCTTGCCCAGGTAATCCCTGCACACATTCAGAATACTTCATGCCAAGGATGCTGAGAAGGGGGAGGTGTGTGTGGGATTGCAGGGAAAGGAGGAAATGCATGCAAATTAACTAGGTTCCACCCTCGCTCAATCCTGGCTCAGAGTGGTTGTGCAGATGTTATCGAAATTGCCAATGTTGTGGGGTGTGGGCAATCAGGATTTGCTCTCATTCATTACATACTTGTTTCATACATATTGCATGGAGATAGGATTGCCTCCCCAGTTTTGCCCCCAATATAAGAATGCAATATCTTTCAGGGCAATTTGGTTTCAGTGCTTTCACAGGTTTGTTTATATCATGAATTCAGGGAGAAACAAAAGCTTTGGCTAAAAAAAATGAGCAGGTCCATCTTCATTCCTATCAGCTATTGAAATGGGAACACAAATTAAGTGGTCCTTGTCACATTTTGCAGGGGTATTGTTGGTGAAAAAAATCAGGTCTCAGTACATGGTTTTATTTCTGATATTTTGACTCATGCAAAACTAATGATTTTCATTTTAGCCTGTGGTAAATTAGGCCACTGTTTCCAGAATACATAATAGCAATTAGAAATTGCTTTGTAATTTGTAGGATTATTGTACCAGATGTTGTTGCCTTACAATGTTACAAAAATGAGGTGTTTAACTGTCAGCATTGCTGCAACCTTGGAAATGCTCTTTGATGCTTTTCTAGCTTTGAGAGACAATACTGTAAAAACATTAGAAGGAAAATACCTGTGTGGCAGTACACAGTACATACCAATTCATAGAAGCACCAACAAGAAGTAGTAATACTGAATTTAGGAAAACTTTGTGATATCTTTTTGTCTTCAGAGAAGGGTCTTTGTCCTTAAAGTAGCAGGAACTCCCCTGAAACTCATTCAGACTCCATCTGTTTTCCTATGACAGTCCCAGCCTTTAAAAAAACACATAGGTATTGTTTTATAGCTCAGGAAGGAATATGCCAGACCAAGTTTTCATTACTTGATCTCACAGCGCTCTGCTAAAGCACACTATCAAGAGCTGACAAGAACAGCTCTGGCCTTGGGTGTTTTGTAGCATTGGAGGGGACACAAAGAATGAGAAACCAAAGGATCCAGCTAGCTGTCAATAGGATGTAGGGAAAATAAAAGAGAAAAAAATTAAAGTGCTGTGGAGGAAATAATTTTGATGAAAAGTTATACCTGTTGCAAGCAGAGTGGAATACCGGAATGCAAGTGGTTTCAGGCTGAGTAACATTCATTGCAGAGTTGGAAACATCCATTTGCTATTGAAGAGCACATACATACAGGTGCAACTCTGAATGCTCTATAGTAAAAGGAGAGATGGCTACAAAAAAATTAATACCCCAATAAACAAAATAACAGTAGCCTATCAAAGAAGCTCAGTTATTATGATCTAAGTGACTTTGGAAGCAGCCTGACCAGATGTGAAGAATCACAGAACTGGAGGGGTGGGAAGTCCAACCTCATTGCTTAAAGTCAGGGCAACTATGAGCAGGTTGCTCAGGAATGCGTCCATTTGTGGTTTTAGGACCTCCTCTACAACCTTTCTTGGCAATCTGCTTCTGTGTAATGACTATCCTCACAATAAAAAAGATTTTCTGTTTTTTAAAATTGATTTCCTGTATTTCAGGTTGTGCCTGCTGCCTTTTGTCCTTTCTCTGGGCACCAACTGCAGGACTTCTTTCCTTCCTCCATCATCTTTCCCCCCACATTTATATACATTGCTAAGAATCCTCTGGAGCCATCTCTTCTTCAGGCTGAACAGTCACAACTCTCTCAGCCTCTCATATGACAGATGATGCAGTCATCTTCATGCCTCTTTGCTGGACTCTCTCCAGTATGTCCATGTCTCTCTTGTACTAAGGACCCCAGCACTGGACCAAGCACCTCAGCTGTGTCTTACCTGTGTTGAGTAGAGGAGCAGCATTGCCTCCCTCAACCTGCTGTTGGTGTCATACCATAGTTAACACTGTAGTGTCATTACTTTAGTTCTGTTTTAGTTAGATGGTAATTTAAAAGCTAAGAAGTTCTTGCTTTTCCTTTACAATGACACTGACAACTTCAGAGCACTCAGTAAAAGCTTGTTTTTCTGAAATTTTTAATGGATATTCTTTTGAGTTTGCAGAACATTTCTTCTAGAGAAGTGGTCATCACTTAGAACTATTTAAGCTTGTATTGCCTAATTAATAAGAATAAATACAGGTAAGGATTATTGACACCAATAATCAAGCACTGTCCGTAATGAGATGAGGAACATTTTGAACCCATTGGCGCATGCCCTGTGTTGTCTATAGTATTGATCAAACATCTATTTTCTGAGCATCTGATAAGCAAGAACACTTTCCACAATCAAGATAACTAAAAATACAGCCTGTGATCTTCTTGTTAGGAAGGATTAAGGGTGAGCTGCCCTGCAAAGGACAGGGAGCCAAGAGCCATAGTAACGGCGAGGCAAGCAAGGCAGTGCTCTCCCCAGCATGAGGTCCAATTCCAGTCACAGAGCAGAGTGGGGTTGGCACAGCCCAGGGGTAGCCAGGTACACTGGCATAGACACAGCAGGTCTGAGAACTAGCCAGCCAGGTAAGAGAGGCCAGACACAAGGCTGGACACAGGACACCTGCAAGAAGCTCAGGCAGGGACCATCAGTGGCGTAAATGCAGCTTCTGACTTGGAGGGCCAGAGTGATGCTTCTCCTGGCTCCTTCTCACAGCAGAGCTACTTTCATGGTAGTCAGCTCCAAGGTGGCACATCTACACCAGAACAGAGCAGATCCTGTATCCATCCCAGCCCCTGGGATGAGAAGGAGGTCAGAGGCTTCAGGAGAGGATTGTGCAGAAACACCTTACAGGACAATTACAACCTGCTGATGCACTCAGGTCCTTGATGTTTGTCCACATTATTTACTAAGCCAACAAACATTTATTTGGTGATATTCTGATCCTCTATTCTCAAATACAGAACTTTGGGTTAAATTTTACCCCTGTGTCTGAAGTTCATGACAGAAGGAAAGCAGTGGTATGAATTTGCCATCTAAACATACTCAGTGGAGTTACCTTCTGTGATTTGATCCTTGCTTACAGAAGGTTGTTGTTAACATCTGTGGAAGTTTTCTTTGGATGCCAACAGCAGCAGTAGGTGCTACACGCTGAAGTGTTTCATTCATTATAGTGAAGCCTTCTATTTAGTAAAACACTTACATCACCTGTATTGATTCAAGTTATTCATCTACCTGCTGCATTTCTTTGTCTCTAATGGGAGTCTGATTTAGAGTTGTTGTCTTCTCTGTAACAAATGTGTACAGTGTATTACAGATTTAACTATTATATTAATCCCTTACAGCAGAGCTGGCATTGGATTCTTGTGCAACTAGGTCCTTCTGTTCTGCAACAGAAGACATTGAAGTTCAAGAGAGATTTTGCTCTCATTATTCCACCATTTCCAAAGACTGTCAAGCATAAGTCTTACTCATTCTTTGTGATCCAGGAAGTCTATTAATTATTTTAATTAGAATAGTACATTGCTGATACATGGAAATACAATGTAGGTTTAGGTTTATCCACTATTTTAAGTTTGATATATACTGGATTAGGGTCTGGAGTACATGTGGGGTTCTTTGTATAAACTTGTGTTTTTAAGGCTTGGTGGATGCTTTAGAAAAAATTTTGATTAGTTGTGAATATTTAGATTGCGTATAGATTTTGTATTTGAATTGGAAATTTTCTTTGTTGATCCTGGTAGATAGTATGGCAACCACAAGATGCTATTCCTGATGATGAACTGGTCATTTGCCTTTATGGGATCTGTATCTCAGTAAACATTGTTAGAGATCACTAGAGAAACAGTTAACATATTTACATAATCAGAAAGAAAGGTAACATTTTGTGAAGATATCTGGCAAAGCACAGCAGCTGCAACACTTAAAAGCAGTTATAATTTACTTGGAATGATATTTTGAGGAAGCATCTCCCTTTAACCAGCAAAGAGTTAACATGTCAGCAGAAAGTCAATGAGCTGACAATGAGTATAAAGAACTCTTTCTAATGTACCTCTCTATTTACCTTTTCTGGCTCTTGCCCTTTCAGGTTAATAGTAAATTTTACTGAATTGTCATTTAAAAAATGTTGTTTAAAATTCACATAAATTTGTCATTATAGTAAGAACTATATTTGCTGACAATAAGATGTATTACATCTAACTAACTACGGTGTCTATGTTCTTTCCTTACAGGAATTCATTTTGAAGTACAATCCTAAAAATAGTGACAAAAATAAGAGAAAACATTTTTTTTCTGGTTTTGATCTCTTTTACTACCATTTTAGGTCAAATTTTATCTTATTGAATGCATGTGGCGTGTAAATTAATGAAGGTCAGTAGGAGACAAATCTTTTTAAAGGGACAGAGAAACATTTTTTTGATAAATACTAGTAAATGTAAGAAAACATGTTATATTCATTTGAAAAATTGAGATATGTTACAGCTGGACTGAACCAGAATATTTGCTTTTTCATCTGTTTCATTTACATTGTCTCAAAAGATCAAATTACTGAAAGTACAGTTCAGCTCAAGATATCTGAACGAAGGTATCCGAATAAACATTTATTCATGGGAGTTGATTCCCTAAGCTCTCACTGCCTTCAGTGGAGATCTAGGACTCGGAATACAGGTGCCATCTAAAGATGGCTGTATGGTGACACCTGAGACATTCTCACATGTCCCTGACTCCCCACAGGGATGGCAGATCTGGAGGAGATCGGGAGGATTTTGTTGAAGGCCAGATGGGCATATCCTACCCATCGCATCACACGGATGGCACCAGGCAGCTGAGCGTGGGCGACGGAACTCAGCTCCCTGTCACCACAGTCTGTGGTGGGAGTTTAACTCACATATGGGTCCCTCCATCTAGATATCACAATCCAGAGCCAAATCCCATCGAAAAAGTCAGAGAAAAGCTGCATGCATAGATTTCCACAACAGAAGCATGTATATATTTTCTGCCTGTTAAATGCTATGTGTCATGACACATCTAGACATCACGTTTGTGCACACTCCAGAAGTTAAACAGTGTAATGTCAGAAGAAACTAATTCTGTACCATATGATGGAAGATTGCTTTCAGTGTGGTATAACTGCATTTCCACAGTATCACATAAAACTGAAAATCTGTGACTACTGCAAAGCAGCCTAATTTATGCCTGATGTGCTGTGACACATGCTTGTGCAAATTCCATCATAATCATGCAAAGTAATTTTTCAAATCCGTTTGCATGTGTAAAATAGTTCACGTCTGCCTATGATCACGTCTCCCAGCATTGCTGGTCTCAGCAATTACATGCATGTCAGCTTACCAAGCATCTCTTCTGCTCAAGCCCTAAAAGCCTGCATTTTCTACCCATATTGAATATATGCAAGATACTGTATTGAACTTTAACAGATTATGAGAGTGCTTATATAAGAAATTATTGAAAATATTTATGGGAAAGAAAATGTGTGTGGTGTAAGCATATCATCCATCTTCATATCAAGGGTAAATGTGTGTAAATCAAACTCAGAGAACATCACAAACATAAACTCCAACACATTTAGTAAAGCTTTGCTGCATTCTGTGAAACTATCAGCAATTCTAAGAATTAAGCAGAATCCATATACTGATTTCTCAATATACTTTAAAGTTTGCAAAGTCCAGGAATGTTTAACCACACACATCTGCCTCTAGAATCTAAACAGATAGCTTACAGCTAAAACCTACACAGTTATAGGAACCTCCATTTACAGTCCAAAGTTTAGGAGGGGTTGATAGGTTCAGAAATCCCTCACACATAAGTACTGCTTGATGTTTTTCAGGTCTGCTAACAGATACACAATTAGATTGGTTTGTGTAGCTGCTAAGCTTTTGTATTTCAATATGCTTATATAACAGAACATACGCATGAACTATACATACTACATATAGTTCAAAGGTACATATGTACATCTATAATTAATAAAGCATAGATTGCACTAATGGTTTTGTGGGGCAAATAAGCTGTCTGAAATCTTTATGGTCAGCTTCAGATTCTGGTACCAAACTGTTGTAAATGCTAGGCATTTGGACTTCTCTGCCCAAGCAAAGGCTGCACAGTTGCTTCTTTCTTCCTCAGTCCCAGAGAACGGCCTGGTATGGTGGCAAATTTGTCTGTACTTTTCAACTGTGCTAGAAAATAATATAAAAAGTTTACTCTCCTCTGAGGATCCCAGCTGGCTGAAAATCCTGGTTCACAGAAACAAACACATCATCCTAGCCAAAGTTGAATTAAAATGACCTTGATTTTAAACTGTCTACATTTATATTTACTTAATTAAATAATTTTCTGATGCTTTACTGCCACACACTCTTCCAGAATATTGAGTTCTCCTAGGACATGCAAAAGTATCAGCTCTGACAGTCAAGCTGCAATCCAGTTTTCACCCTCTCACACCTGCTTTGAGATTTAATTTAATTCAATTGACCTCTCACTTTTTGATTTACTGTATAATTTAGATAATGAGGATAAAGTAAAGGCAGAGATTGAGGTATTTGACTAAGTGAAAGAGGAGCAAATTGTGTTTTACAGTTTTGGATATGTTCTAGGTCAGCTCCCTTTTAATTGCTTTGGCAAAAGTAAGACGGACTTGTATTCTGTGCCTGTCTAGATAACATCTGACAGGAAACATTTTTGCCAGTAATTAGCAGTTCAGATGGGCTACCAGATGAGGAAATGCACTTTTTTTATATACCTCAAATGGGAAGATAGCAGCTTTCTGCAGTTCAATGTGTCAATAGCTTGCTGTCACTGATTTCTGTGATACATAGCAGTGATGGTAAATCTGCCAAGGTGAGCTTTGTAAAACCACTCTCAGTGCTGCCCAGGGGTGACGGTCAAACTCATCACCATGGAGACTGAAAGAATCCTACAGTTAAACAGAAAATAATAAATCTGTGACCAAACCCAGGGTGCCCTGTCTTGAGTCGCAGTCTTCTGAAGCATTATCATCAGGTTGCTGAGCTACTGTGCTGGCTCAGTGAGTCTGCTCTCCTCTGCTGAAAATGCCTTGGCGTCCGAGCAAGCATGACTCAGTGGCACTAGCAGGCAAAGTATGCACTAAGTGGCCTTTGTGCATCAACTTGAGGACTTGTACACTTCCTAAACATAGAGAACATTTATTTGTTTTCCTTCCAGGAATCCTATGATGATTCATTACTAATAAACTAAAGACAGATTTACCAGCCCTAAGACCATCTTCTTCTCAATGTGGTTCCTATAGTTTCTTCATAAATGCAAGATACATTTCAAAACCTTGTTCGTCTTCTTTGCTTTGACTTCTTTCTTTTTATGGTAGGGAATTAAAGTCTTTGACTGAGATCCAACTGAGCTGGCATTCGAAGGCCATTCATGTCCTATGGAAGATGCCCTTTTTAAAGAAAAAAGTATATCAGAACTTGAAGAATGAGAATAGACATGCTGCTGGCATGTAAAAGTTGCTGTCTACAGTTCAAAAGCTGAGGGAAAATGGTCTTTACAACTGCAGTGTGCAACACCTGACGCCAGTATGTGTAATATTCACCTAAGACCAAATATACACACAGAAGAGTAAATAAATGGTTCTGGTTCCTAGTTCTTTATTCAGTCTTCTTGCCCTGAACATTAAAGCAGCCCATAGAGTTAAATAAAAAACAATCCTAGTTACCAGCTCTCCATTTGCTTTTCTTGACCTGAATTTTAAGGCTGAGTTTCAGGAGGAGAGGGAGATTTCACTTTTCTTGGAGTGCCTGAGGCAATCGTGGGCTGAGGGCATGCAGAGCGTATCATGTTCTTTGCTTTTAAAGATGAGATTCCGTCTTCACAGTTACATTCAACATGGATTTGAATCATATCAATTCAATTACAAAGTCACCTTAAAAGCATCAGTATTGCACTGACCACCTCCACGAGTCTGAAATATTCCAGACTGCCAACAAACTCCCAGTTTCATTACTGAATACCTGCACGTTGCTGTAGTAATGCAATTTCTGTACCCAAGTTTTATCATTTGCACAGCTTCTGAAAACCATTATATTCTCAGAGTATTAACACAGTTAACTAGACAAGGTAAGTGTTTTTTAAAATTAGTGGGATTTGCTAAAACAGCTGATATTCCCTTATATAATTATTTATTCTTTATAGCTCACAGGGATCTATTCTAATATGACCCATTTATTTTCAAAAGTAAAAGTAGAGGAAGCAACATAATGTAGCAGAATTGTTTAGTTCAGGTCTTGAGAAAGCATTTCCAGATAGTTAATAGGAAAGAAAAGCACTTTTGTCTTCCTGTGCTGCACAAACCATATTCTTTCATTTTATTTTATATGTGCTGGAATAAATAAATGCATTAATTGATGTGGACATGTTCCTGCTCTGTTCCATCATACATCAAATTGTTCCTGTGTTTCCTAACCAGATTTAGTAACAGTGAAAATAAAACTTTTATTCAAAGAACTAGTCTCATTTTTTAACAGAAAAATAAATTTTCCCCAAAAAAAGCATTTTTGGATAGGATCAAATTTATCTAAAAACTCATGTTGCTTATATTATCTATACCTGAAAAAGAACACAGAGGAATCTAGTCAGAAACTAACACAACTTTTAAAATGTTAAACAATTCCACAATTAAAATGAAACTGTTCCTTTATTTTAATTCAGTATGTAGATATAGTGTTCTTTTTTCATTTATAAAAGAGCAAAAAGTTTTCACTTTGCTCCATTCAGAAACAAAATTCCTCTCTCTACTGCATTTCCACATTAAGAATGGAATTAGGCCTATTGTTCTGTTCTGATGCATGTAAGAGAATGCAGCTCACATTATCTACATGAAATTAAAATGTATGCTTTAGAAAATAAAAATTACTCTTCTTTTAGGAATAATGAATGCAGAGCTGGTATAATTTTAAGTTTTTGCAAAAGTCAGAAACCAGAGGAAAAAGAATTCAATTTCATTCTCTTTGCTACCTTAGTTACCGGACTCTCAGTCTTTCTATATCCACCTTGCATTTTCAGACAAAATATATTTTTACTTTTTCTGCATAAGTAAATCCTTCCTTAAGAAAGAGTTTATCACTTGTATTTCTGTAATTCTTTGACCATCTTGAATTTCTATTTATGCAAACATTCTGCAAGACAACACTTTTATTGTGAGGTTTGTTGAACATTGGAGCAAACTGCCTGGAGAGGTTCTGGAGCCTTCAGCTGTAGAGATGTTCAAAACTCAATCATTCCTGGACAGCCTGGTCCAGTTGACTCAGCTCCGAGCAGAGGAGTTGGACTAGACCATCTCCAGATAGTCTATTGGCCTCAGCCATTCTCTAAGATGCTCAAAGTTCCACCCACAGTGGACAAATGTCCAATGAATGTCTAAACATTTGGCAGAAATAACATCTATGTGGCTGCATACAAAAGTCTCCACCTGAAAAGTAACCCTAAGCCAAAAAGATGGCATTGTCTCATAGTAGCTCAAGGTATAAGTAGTACAACTCAAGGCTGCAAGCCATAGCATGAGAGATGTGAAATGCTTTATTGTTGCTAGAATATAAGCTTGGAAACATGAAAACAGTAATGTCCTATTTATTGTCTCTGTAGTTCTGGATCTCAGTTAAGAATCTCCATTTCTTTGTGGTTCTAGCTTCAAATGTTTATTTAACACTCTATAAATAATAGTGACTATGACAAACTAAGTGTGTATAGAGATCTGACTATTGTTTCCTACTCTTGAGTCTACATCTATACCATGAGTTAAAACTGGCCTGTTCCCTGAACCTAAGGGCAAGATCCATGGCACGGCTTACATCTGTATGTTCATGCTCTCTCCTACCCCTCCTGTAACACAATAGCCTGGCAAAAATTACAGAACACCCTTCCTTTTCTTGACCATGCACATTCCATAAAAGGTGCATGTATAGTCAACAAAAGGTGCTAAAAGCTACTGTCTTTTCCCCTGTGGCCTGAGATGAAGTGCTCAGTGTAGCAGAACACAGAGCACACCACAGCACCCACATGGTGCCCAAAAGTACCGAGTGCTTCCTGTAGGCAGCCGGGGCTGCATTTCTCACTGCTCTCCTACCCTGTTGGGCCAGGGGAATCAGGAGGCTATGACAAGGCAGTAAGAGGAAAATGCACGGTTCATTCCAACAGTTCTGTATTTTCTGCAGGTTTCTTTATTTAATTAAAAGTTGTTGAAGATTCATTAGAACGTCTTCTGTCATTCCTGAGAATAAAAGTTCCCTGGACTGCTCCAACATGACTCTTCTCTCAAGGTGGAGTGGTTTATACTGGAGCTACTAAGGAGTAAAAGAGTCATAGCATAAAACACCCAGAGGAAATGCTGCTCAGACAAAATATAGATTGTGATAAATGTAGGATATTTGGAAGTAAAAACAGCTGTTGTCTGTTTGTTTTACTTTTTCACGCATATTTAAAGAACAATACATTTCAGCTAAATGTAGGTGATGCCATGATTCAGTAAAAAGGAAATAAAATTAAAATGTCCCCAAACTTCAGCATGCTACTGTATAGATGCTATATACAGCTATATAGACAATAATTTACTGTTGGCTTCTGCAATATTCTAGCTGTAAAAGAATGTTTCAACCTACATAACAACATCAGAAGGTAATACTAGCACAATGAATTTCTGTAAGCCATATAATTCATCATCCTTTCAAACAAACCACCTGGCATTCATCCTAGAAAAGGACAATTTTCCTTAAAAAATAAACTCCTGTTTCACTATCTATGTCTATTTAGATAAATAGCTGCCTTGGGAAATGCAGACCACCACTGATTACTAACAGAATAGTCTGAGTCTTTCTGTTATCATCTCTGACTGAACCTGTATGAGGAACTGAAACAGGGTCAGGGCATGGATGAAGAATGGGGTTGTGACTGTCTACAACTGCTTGTACAGTCTCTGGCAAGGCTTTGGTCTAGAATAGCAAGCGTTGACAGGATAATATCTGAGCACAGCTCAAAAGAAAGTCTCAACTAGGGGTTGTTCCCAAGCAGCAGTATGGACGATGATAATTTTTGGGCAGGAGGCACATTTAATCAAATAAACACAATCTGAGCTGTGCCATGTGCCACCAGAGCCAGAGAATGGTCCCTCTGCCAGTTTTGGGTAGCACTATAGACATAACCTGTGTGTAATGCATGCTGCTTTCCCTA
>NW_010201801.1:35235-41564 GCF_000695765.1 Mesitornis unicolor
ACAAAATGATTGGGCTTTTCATTATTTGCTTTAAGTGATCCACATTTCTACTCATAGAATATTAGTGAAAGATCATTTTTCATCCTATTATCAAGCACTGATGGAAATCTCAAATTCACTGATGTATCCAATATCTTGTCAAGTACTAGGAGGAATATAGCAGCAGTTTATTTCTCAGTTTAAAAGGTTGCTTTCATGTGATCTGCTATAGCACATCTTGTTAAAGTACAGAATGAAGCATTTCATTGTAATGGAGGAAAAATACACCTCAAAGAGACTTTTTTGAAGTGACCGTCAAGCAGCAAGACTGCACATTTACTCAAAAAGCTGCTGTTAACCTGGAAAAGGAAGTCCCTCTGGGGCTACTTAATTGTGTAAGGAAGTCAGAAGGATTTTACTACAGTATCTCAAAGTGCAACTGAGTCTAAAGGAATGCAACTCACCCACACATTTCTTACAAAAAACATGCTGGGTCACAATAAAAAAAATGCAGTAAGAAACACTGAGTTGGATGCTTTTTTAAGAAGGTATCACTCCATGAGAATCTGACCCATTCACTTTGCCTACAAAAGTAACCTTATTTCATCCCAGTTTCTGAATAAAGATAGGAAGTCAAATTATATATCCACAGTCAAAATATTACACAATTTTGAAGCATTAAATTTTAGTTATCCCTGGATACAGACAGCAGAAAAGCAGTTTCTTAAAGATGTTTCTGTGTTTCTGAATATGGATTAAAATCAGTATATACAATATGAGATCTTCCTGTGGCAGAGGTTGGTGGCTCCAATATACAAATTCAACTATGGAAAGATTGGGCTTTTCTACTAGGATTCTAGAGTATCCTGTTACTGTCATTTTCCATCATAGACATAAACACTGTGTATAAAAGATTAAATGCTGGGCTTATTTCAGTCAAATTTTCTGTCAAAGTTTTCTGTTGCTTTTGCATTTCAAGAAAATTATGGGAAAATATGATTTTTGGCTCGCAACAAAATGTTGCTTTCTCAGAAGAAATAAGCATCCTTTCTAGTGCCTGATTTGAAAGTCCACTGAAGTCAGTAGAGACTCCCTTGGACTACAGCAAACTTCAGATCAAACCTTAGATGAATCACAGCAGGACAGCATTTATATTCATTTTATAGGTATTTGCTAAGCAATGACCTTCTTCTGATTTTTTCCTCCAAGTATGTTATTCTGTGCTCAGACTGCCATTCACATCAGTGGGAGTTCTGTACATAAATCTTGCAGGAAGTGAGCTCTTCCCCTGCTTTTTGTTGTTGTTGTTCCTCAGACAAGGTTTTGACTCTTTCCTCTGTCTTAAACCGCAAGTTTCATCCTATAGTCTCCTATCCTATACAGTTCAGTACCTATCTAGCTTTATACCCTGAACTAATTCACACCTTCCTTTCCTCCCACTCTTGTCTTGGTGCTTAGACACCACACACATTCATGACAAAACTGTACTTTTGCTGGCCCAGGTGCATTGATGACCAGCACAACATGATCTAAAGAGATTGGAAATGATACCCTCATCAGTCTATCTTGCCATCATTTTCTTTTTGGCAGCCTCACACCCAGGCAAGCTTAGTCTGATCCAAACTCTTGTAGGATTAGCATCTGTCTGTAGGATGAGCATCTGTTTGTAGGATGAGCATCTGTTTGTAGGATGGGTATCCTGCTTGAGACAGGACTTTTGAATTAGGTGATCATTCAGTTGCTTCCAGTTTGTGATGTTACTAGCGACATTTTATTTATTTTACTCTTGCATACACAACACTTTCTGGAATCCCTAAGTCTGGAACTCTATCACACTAGATAGTGCAAAATATATGTTAAAAATATATATTCTTGTCCTACCAGCTAACAAGAAGTAGTATAAAGGAGGTATCACTGTCTCCATTCTGCGGAACAAAGGATTAAAGGCTTGCAGAGAGAGTATAAAGTGCTCTCTCCAGTGTTGGAAATCAGGTATAAGGTCTGGGAACCCATCTGAAGGACAAAGCGGATATAGGAAGAGCTAGTATCTCTAAATATGTCACACACAAAGTTATTCTAATAACAAATTGCCCTCTTCTTTTATAACACAAAGAGAAAGATCCATTATAAGCAGAAATCTCAGTGTGGATTTGGCCAACATCCAATACCTCATCCGTATCTGGGACACTGGTGCGAGAGGGACCATTCCAAGAGGAAGCATATTTCAGTGTGAGCTGATAAAGCAAACAGCGAGGGGCTCTGGCACTGAAGAACTGGTTATGAGGAGAGAATATTTTTGTAAGCTAGTGACAGCATGTACTTAAGGCAGCAAATAAGTCAGCAGATCCCAAAGTAAATAAGATTCACATTTTACATTTGTACTAACACTCTTCTGCAGCTTCTTCCTTATCTTCCCTTTCAGATCTACTCTCTTACCTCCCTCCATTCTCAAGATGACTATATCTTCACCAGATTTATTGATTCAGATTGTTCAAAGAATCAAGCTTGTTTTCATAGCACTGAAAGCAGCACAGATTACCATTTGAGAGTTCGAGTCTACTGAATAATTGAAAGCGTAGACTTCCAATTAGGTAAGCCTGAAAGTGAGCTGAGTGTTATCTTCCTGTCTCTCTGTGTTTGAATTAAAAACTACAGATTCACAGAAAATAAATCTGGGGTTTTTTTCTGCTTTATTTCTTTTGCTTAGAAAATAGAGATCTTGGTCATCACCCACATAAACTACAAGTTGTTATATGACCAATATTTTAAGACCTTTTTATTTTGCCTTCTTCAAAACAAAATTTCATATTAGAATGTCAGGAAGATTCAAAGTAATCTTAGAGACCATGACAGGTCTTATCACAATGGGCATAAATTTTCCATGCCTTTTTTTGGCTGTGATTCCCAAATGCCTTTTTTATTTTCTTTTTTTTTTTAATAGACATTCCTAATCACATAATGATTTTATTATCGTGTTCTTCTGTTTCTGCCTTCCTTAGGACATCAAGAAGGTAAAAAAATAAGAGCATACATCTAAACACGCATATACATATATGTACATATACATATTTTTATACAGATCTATATAGCAATATTTATTTCTGAAACAAATCAGAAAAGGCAAAGGTTTTTCTCTTCTGACATAATTCTGCATGAGATATTCAGTTTTATTTTGTTCATAAAAAAGGAAAAAATCAGGAATCTGATGACATATTATTAGATGTAAGCAAAAACTTCTTACATTTAATATTATTGGATGTTTATGCTTTCTCAATATATTAAGTATCCCCATTTTAACTTATGGCCCCAGAAATAGAGAATAAACTCAAGCATTATGAGACCAGTGGTACCACAGCATGTCAAAAGCTTTTGAGCTTCTTATTCAAGAAAACTATTGTATGGTTCATGATCCCTTGAGTAAGGTTCCCAGTGAAATGTTTATCCTTACCAGGAGATTGTTACTGAAGAGGAGAGAAGAAAATTCAGAAGGTCAGTGTACAAGAAGTATGGAACTATCAGTAGATACTTAAAGGGTACATAGGGGTTTTTTTTGGACTATATTGAATGGTAGCAGCTGGCTATCTAGACAGAAATGATCAGAACAATATTTGGACAAGAACAACTCCCGATGCTCTTTCTAGTCCCTTGGTGGCCAAACCCATGAGAATGAAAATGTTCTACTGGGAGATTGGTCTCTAAACTGTCTCTTGGTTAAGTGACAGATTTTGCCTCCCATGAGCTGCAAGACTTGTTGCAGTCCTGTGTATCCTTCAAAAGCTGATCCCAGGGGCATCACTAAGGCAGTCAAAGATTCTGTGCACAGAAAATGCTCTATTTATTTCCTTGTGTATTAGACCACACTGTAAGGATTTCTGCAGATATTCCAGACAAAGTGTGAGATTCCACCCCTCAACCTTAGTGTGAGGGTCTTCATTCAGCTGCTCTGTGTCAATTGATTCTGAACACAAAATCACACTCTAATAAAGAGCACTATACTGGGCATTTTGCTCTTCCTAGTCTGTTTGTGGCTTGACCAGAATCAAAAGCGGTTATGGTCATACCATCTCATCTAAAACCGTTGTCACAGTAAATCTGAAAGTCAAGTAGCAGAACAAGGCTGACAAGGTTCCTGGCAACAAATTGATTTCATGGCCCTTGGGGCGAAACAGATTGAGACGTCAGCAGGATTCAAGAGACCTCACGGGAAAAGCCATTGGAGTCTGTAGGAGGTGTCTGACACTCTGGCTTGTCTTATAGCTCATCACCGTGTGTGACTGCCATAGTTAATGATAATGAAAGTGAACTCATTTATGGAATGGTTATCGTGATCACAGTTTGGACACAATGTAAAACTTCATGTGAGTGACAATATTTTGAAATACAAGGAAAAGTCACTTACAATTACTTCAGTGAAGGCTTGGAATATCCCACCAGGCAAACCCAGGAAAAAAAGAAGAGGAAGAAAAAGTTAAAGCTGATGTATGTGACTTAAACTTTAACTCTGATTTTGCTTGAATAAAAGAAAACAACTTCTTTAATGTGGTATATAATTAAAAGTATGTTGCTTTCCATCCACAACTAAGTTCCATTCCAAGCTCCAGAAAAAACAGCACCTCAAAGTTAGCCCAGGACCAAGCAGGTAGCCTTATTGGGAAATACTGAGGGAATAAAATACCTGTCTCTCGCCCATGATATTTAGCAGCATTTCATTTGTAACGTTTTCTCTCTGCTTTGCCATGAACAGAATGCTGTGTTTATGTCCCTTACAAGAGAGATAATTTTTCCTCCTATTTTTTTTTCCCAGCTCACTACCAAAATGTAATGAAAATATATAGATTAATTTATGTCTAATTTGTCACCTGCTGCTTGCACCTCCATTCTCCCCACATTGTAACACATCGCTCAGGCTTAATTACAGTCACAGTCTCGGTGAGTAAAGCAATGGAGGTGAGCCCAGGGGATTCACAAGGCCCTTCTCCAAATGTGCTGCAAACCTAAAGCAACTCTTAAAGAGTACCTCAACTTTCTCTCTATAATACCTAACTGCATCTTGTGCCCTCTCAGTTTGGTGCAGGAGTTTGAACTAGATCCTCAGAGGTTTTTCACAGCTCTTTCAAACATGTATTTTTTCTTCTGGATAAATCATATTTTACTTTCTCCTGGTAGTTAACATAGAAATAAAGCACTGGAAACCAAAATTCCATTCAAAGAGAATATTACATTGGAAGTAAAGGCGTTGAAACAAGGGGTTCAGCAAAGCAGCTGGGATTTTCAGATTTGCCTAAGAGCTGAATTCTGTAAGCAACAGAGGAGCTTAAAGACAGATTTAGGTTGAGCTACCGTTTGCAAATCAAAACTTACATCCAAAACATCCCCAGCACAGCCCCACCTCAGATGAAGGCTCCCTGTCTGATATGACCCTTTCTCGAGGCTCCAGCAGTTCTGTTTCCAAGCTGAACTCACTTGGCCTGCACAGTGAGGTGGGCAGCTCCTCCTTGAGACCCATCAGAAGTCCAAAACCACTGGAGAAGGGTCTGATCTGACAGGGGCTCACAGGGCAAGCTCAGCACAAACTAATAGGATAGGACCCTTCACAAAATACGTCTTCAGTGGTTTTCTCTTTAAAACGTCTTTCAGAAGCACTAATTTATTGGTAAGAGCACTACCACCAATAGGGATGGTGAGAAGCTTGTTCAGAAAGTGAAAGACTTTGGTTCACTGACCTCCATATTCTGCGGCAGAGTGGCTAGTATTTACCCTGCTGTAGTAGGCTTGCTTGGGGAGAGCAACACATTCCCCACTGTCAGCAAGAGCTGTGCCTCCTCAGAGACAAGGTAAAAAAATCTGAATTAGAGAGAGTGAATAAACAGACATGGAGGTGGCAGGCAACCCCCTAACTTCTCCAGCTGAGCGTGCAGTTGGAAAGCATGGAGCTCACCTCTGGATCACCCCCTTGGGAATGCTTCTGTGTATTTAATTAAATGCTTTCTCTCATGTGCTTACTATTATAATTCTAGTAACTCTATATGGTACAATATATTCTTTTAAGGATCTGTCTTCCAAAGGGTATTAAACTAATTTATTTTCACACCAACAACATTATATAGCTAGTAGGGTATTTACAGTGCAGAGAAAAGCAGCACAAATCCTGTGACAGAGAGAATCACTCTTTGCAAACCTGTGGCTGTCTTCTAGAAAATGCTTATCAAGAAGGATGACAGTTTCTCAATGAAATTTGCAATGTTTCTGCAGTAAATTCAGGTCTCTGATTAGGATAAAATTCTTGACTTACTAGGCTTATTGTTTAGTAGAATATTTCTGCTAGCATCTGGCAGAAATAATAATAATAA
>NW_010201802.1:0-794 GCF_000695765.1 Mesitornis unicolor
TTGCTTTCTAACTCCTACAAATTGGTCTTAGCTATTGATCTGATATTTCGGTAACAGGGGGGCTCTGGGGGTCCTGGGAAGCTCTAATCATCCTGGAGGGGTCCTGGGGAGCTCTGGAGAGGCTCTGCGGGGCTGCAGCAGTCCCAGAGTTGCTTTCTAACTCCTACAAATTGGTCTTAGCTATTGATCTGATATTTCGGTAACAGGGGGGCTCTGGGGGTCCTGGGAAGCTCTAATCATCCTGGAGGGGTCCTGGGGAGCTCTGGAGAGGCTCTGCGGGGCTGCAGCAGTCCCAGAGCGGCGCTGTAGGGTCCTGGGGGTCCCAAAAAAGCTCTGGTGGGGGCTCTGGAGGGATGCAGGGGCCCCAGAAAGGCTTTGGAGACACTCTGGGGGTCCCAGAGAGCTCTAGAGGGGCCGTGGGAATCCCAGGCAGTTGTAGGGGGTTCCAGGGAGGCCCTGGGACCATTCACTCTAATACTGCATGGCGAACTCAGAGCTTTCAGCCTTGCATCCAGAGGGGTGGTCACATCATACAAAGCTACACACAACCTCATCCCCCTTCCCCTACTTTCCCCATGACAATTTCTGAATCTTTTTTTCTATTTTATTATTTCTGCCATGAAAAGTACAAAGAGTCCAGTCTGGTGGCGCGGGCCAGGAGCCCATCCTCTCCAAGGACCCCGCTCCGCCCTGGTGGCCCTCCCTGTGTTGGGTCCCCCCAGGGGCAGCAGGGGCCGAGGAAGGCCCTCCAGGGCACAGCTCTTATTGCTACTGGAGGGGGGGGAGTCCCCATC
>NW_010201802.1:816-1201 GCF_000695765.1 Mesitornis unicolor
TGCCGCGGCCCCCAGGACAGGGGTACCCAGGGGGAAGCCACCCTGTGGGGCAATCGGATCTTGCAGGGTGGCGGTGGCCTCAAATGCCTGGGAACACCTCACCCAATCCTGGGCCGTGTGGGGAGACTAATAAATATTCACACTAACAATAAGTTAAAACTACAAGAAGCTGCAAACGGGCACGACACAACGCAACGCAAAATGCAGGACCCAGGACGGGGGTGTGGGGGGCTCCAAGAGGAACCAGGAGGGGCACAGGGTCCCAAGGGTCCCAGGGCTGGGGAAAGCCAGTGAAGAATCAGAAATAAATAGGAACCAAAACCATTGAAAACCAAGACATTATCCTGACAGAGAAGAGAAAATAAATACTAATAGCAGTAGTAGT
>NW_010201803.1:0-800 GCF_000695765.1 Mesitornis unicolor
TTTAACTAGTTTACAAAAGGTATTTAAGAGCCTAGGCTAATTTCTACTTCTCTCACTTCCAAACAAATCAATGATTGACTGAGACTCTAAATCCAAATTCCAGCACAGACAAGGAGCTGGGGAAGCATGGTTTGTTCTTTCATCTGTTATTCAAAGCAGGCTGCCTATATCTCATCAACTCTAGCTCAGCCTAGAGAGCACTGAAAAAGCCAGTCTTGCACAAAACACTAAACAGAGCTTCAAGTGTTATTTCATACAATGGTAAAATTCAACTTCTAGATCTTTTTTTGGTTTTGTTTATTTTTATAGCATTCAACTGTTTCAGAAATACTCATAAATTGTCATAGCCCAAAACCATGCCTGTGGCTGTTTCCAACCACAGAACATAAAAGCCCACTTCTCCAAGTGCTAGTACAGCAATAATGCAGATGGGATTTCTCAGGAATGCTGCTGCTTTTCATGTGCTCTTGTACTGGTCAATGATGACTAGAAGGAAAATAAAAAAAGTTGAAAAATCGTAAACCGGAAGGACCCAAGACTGGAAAAGCTGTATCTCTCACTCTTTGAAGCAAATAAGTGATTTGCTTCCATAATGTTGCCTTATGTTGATTGCAACAGCCATCTAGAACATCCTTAAACATTTCTAAACAAATTATACTTGGCAATGATGAGACAAATGTAAAAAAAGCAGTGACATAATAAACAGAAATAAATTAAATTCTAGCATTTACCCCATTGAGATATAGTACTAATTATTCTTGGTTGTGAAGCTATCATAAAAGTATGTATAATGTTAACAA
>NW_010201804.1:0-200 GCF_000695765.1 Mesitornis unicolor
AGTCACAGCCTACACACAGCCCACAGGGGACAGGGAAGGGACACGGACCAGGACAGAACGACCGCTCCAGGCAGCAGAGCCCCGCTATGGGGACACCCAGACGGGCTCAGCCTCCATCGGCTCCTTGCAGGAGAGGGGCTGCAGGTCCCACCCCAGCCCAATCCCAGCCCCCTTGCCCCCTGCTAGGGCGCCCCCGGGAG
>NW_010201804.1:472-777 GCF_000695765.1 Mesitornis unicolor
AAACCACCTCCCATCCCCGCCTGCCCACGCTTCGCACTGAGTCACCCAGGGGGTGTTTTCCAGTGCAGCAGGGACCGATTTGGCACACGCAGCAAGGGGGGCATGCAGGGCTCATCCCCACAGGCTCCAGCTCACAGACCCCCAGGAAACCACCAGCTTCCCACACCAGTTTGCACTGGGGATGCTCCATCTCACCCCCACTGGTCACTTACCCCACTGGGACAAACTGGACCGGTTGCGTCCCCTCCGGCTGCTCCTCGCTGTCTGGTCCAACTGGGATGGGAGAGGCTTTAAGAGACGGTGTA
>NW_010201805.1:0-855 GCF_000695765.1 Mesitornis unicolor
AGGGCCAAGGAGAATCTTCATCCTTTACTGGATGCAGGAGGAACCACAGTGACAAAGGATGAGGCAATTAATACCTTCTTTGCCTTAGTTTTTAATATTAAGGTCAGCTGTTCTCTGAGTACCCAGTCCCCTGAGCCAGAAGACAGGGATAAGAAGCAGAACAAAGCTCCCATGATCCAAGATGAGATGGTTAGCGACCTGCTACACCACTTATAGATACACAAGTCTATGGTGGCCAAATGAGATGCATCCAAGGGTCCTGAGGGAGTTAAATCCAGCTGGCAGCCAGTCACAAGTGGTGGTCCTCCTCAGTACTAGGGCCACTTCTGTTGAGTATCTTTATCAATGACATGTGCAGAGAAACATCAACAGACTGCAAGCCAAGGCACTGCAGAATCTGGGGTTCCCATGAGAACATTATTAAGAGAATAAATAGCAGCTGGGATTTATACAAAGGCAATCTTTAAAAGACTAAGTTATTATTAAGTATAACAGGACCTTGGAACAGCCTAAAAGTAGGAGTTCAAAACTACACAAAGCACTGTGTGCCTGGGTTATCTTGACCTGAACACTGGTTGAATGGTATGCGTGGTGTGTGGCAGGATATCTCGGTCTTGGAACACCTGGCCATAAAGTATGGGAATGATGGATGGGAAAGTGCTGTTGTATGTAAACATCCTGATTGGCTGCATAGTTGGGCCCTTCTCTGTAGCTATAAAAGTAGAGGTAGAAAATAAAAACTTCACTTGGCATTCATCTGCTGAGTTGGTTTCTTGTTTTCAGCTCATGAAACTCTATCATTTATCTGAAAAACTCTATCATTTAACTGAAAACTCTATCATGTATCAGGCCAAG
>NW_010201806.1:0-5074 GCF_000695765.1 Mesitornis unicolor
CCCCTCTCGGCGGCGACGGGCTGGCCTGGTGAGCGCTCCCTCTCTTCTTTGGAGCAAGCGAGTGGCGGAGGAGGGCGGGCGCCGCCGCCATCTTGGGGGCCGCGGTGATATTGAGGGGCCGCGGCCTCCCGCTCTCCGGAACCTGGAGTGGGGTGTCCGTGAAGGGCTCAGCTCAGTGGGGGGTGGGTGTAGGGGATGGCGTGTCCTTTCCTGGGAATGCATTTGACACTGCTGGGGTTCAAGTTAATGTCTGAAAGTAGCTAGATCCCAGTCAGGGTTAGGGATTTGAGCTACGAGAGTTTGCCGATGGCATTTTTTCCCCATCTTTGTGGGGAAAACGAGGCTGCGGAGAGCTGTCTGGAGCCATTCTTAGCTGTCCTTTATGAAGGTGAGCAGAGGCCTGCCCAGGCATTCAGAAAAATAGCATTAATGCTGCATGGGACTGCACTGGAGCTTTGCTTGGTATGTAGTATTATAATCTTTTAATGTATTTATTATCATAGCTTTTTCTTTTTTCTGTTTCTGCTATTGTATATATTCTAACCATAGTTAAGAAATTCTGCAGTTAGATTTTTAGAAAGGCCGACTTTCAGAAGGTACAATTGTATTTCTTGCTTGTGCAGAAACATGAGGGGTGCACTGATTTCTTTATGCCCTGAGCTTTTGCTGCTTACTGAAAAAATGGTAGATGAGAGGAGATGTTGCTTTGCGAGCTGCTGCAGTGCTGTGATGGTTACATCGGTGCAATGTAGAGAAATGCAGGGAGTAATTTAGAGCAATCTCCTTTATCCTCTGTCCTTGCTTAGTAGTGTTGGACTTAGTTCCATAACTGCAGCTGGTGAATGGAGCGCTGTGGAGCTCAACTCACAACTGAGCCACATGTAATGTATAAGCTAATGATCAAAAATTTCAGTGTGTTATCTCTTAACGTTTTTTTAAATAATGGAGGAAATCTTACTGACTGAAACAATAACTTATTTTAGGTTTCGAGAAACACCCTGGGTGCAGCATTTCTTGCTACAAGAAACATCTATGCCTCCAAAATATGCTTTCAGAAAACCGGTGAGTCTGAGAAAGGTCTTCATATAAGACTGCAGTTTAAGAACTTGCTCTATTAGGCAAAAAGGAATCTGAATATGGAGTGGGGGGGGGAGGGGTGTCAGTTGACAAAATGCTCGAGGACACTTATGTACTGACAGTATTTAACAGTGAGCTGTCCATTACACAGTTGCATCCAGGAGACTTCACTTTGATAACTGTTCAAATTATTCCCAAATCAAAGGAGTGGTCACATATCAGTTGGTTTACACAGCTTACCTGCTTCATGAGGATTTGATTCAGTCTTCAACTCCTGCAGAATAATTTGAAAAAAATGCCTCAAATTCCAGTTTCCTGTCTTGTTTGTAACAGTATGAAGGAATAGATGACTTTCCCAGGCCTGCATTGGTGTGACCTTGTGTCCTTGCTGCCAGCATCGTGATGTTAAGAGAAGGCAGTGTGATACTGCATAGCTGTTTTTTTGGTAGTGACTCAAGTGAGATTTTTGAAGTGGTTTAGAGTGATTAAAGGTATTATTAGGAAATAAAAATTTCATAGTGTCATTTACTGTGTACTAGCTGAGGAAAAAAATAGTTTTTGGAGGTACACTGCCAAAGAAATTTGAAGAAGATGGAGAATGAAATTAAAGGCCTTTTCCAACTGAAGGATTCTGTTTCTATGAACTTGCTCCTTAAATGTATTGAGCTCCTTTAAATATATTTGGAGGGGTGTATTGATGCCTCCAGTCTAAGTAAATGCTCTGCAAGCAGAGCTGGCATGTTTGTTCTTTCTGAGCTAAGGCTAATCATTCTAATTGCTTTCTAGGGGCAGAGATTGCTAATAGTGTAGGTTATAATGAAGGAAATTGATAACCAAACAGCTATTAGTGTTTTGATTGAAGCTGGCTTGTAAGGATGTGTTGCAGCTGCTTTCATTGGCTGAGAATGCAGAAGCTGTTACTTATGTTATGCGTCCTATGTAAGGAAGAGTGTTGCTTGCTAGACCTTGTGGTGTACCTTGCCTTGTGAATGCTAAACGAGCTTACTGAATTCATATTGTGTCTTAATATCCTAAATCTGGTTTGAAACTTCTTTTTCCAGGTACTGCCGAGGTATCCTCTATTCTTGAGGAACGTATTTTGGGAGCTGACACCTCTGCTGAGCTTGAGGAGACTGGTCGTGTGCTCTCAATTGGTGATGGTATTGCCCGTGTGTACGGCCTGAGAAATGTCCAAGCAGAAGAAATGGTTGAATTCTCTTCTGGACTGAAGGTAAGCTTTCACTGAAGCAGTTAGTTTAGCCTAGAAATAAAAAGACAACTTTTTTTTAAAGGAGAACCTGTGACTATGTTTGTAGGTACCCAGATGGACCTTTTACGAACTTCATTGCAACTTTAATGCATAGTAACTAGTTGAAAGAATACTACAAAAAACAAATATTCACTGAATTAGTAATATTTTGCTTTCAGTATTGTTATTTAGTTCTTGTCCAATGTTTGAGCTTTATTTGTGTTCATCTACGAAGTATTAAAACTTAATCTGGTGTTGGATTTTGATCTCTTTGGTTTAAGGCTGGTTTTTCTGGTTACTGTTGAATAATAACCTCTCTGCTTCAATACAGTGTGAAGTTTGCCGACTTCTTGTAGTCCTAACTAAGAGTGTAGACTAAACTGTCTGACTGTTCAAGAGTACTGCAAAATCTCTGCCAATGTTTTTGATGACCTAACTCATCTTAGGCAGAGAAGCTGCCAGTGCTTTTCCTTTGTCCAATTCTGAAGCAGGAGAGAGATGTTGGATTTGAACTCTGCTTATCTTTCGTGTTCTTTATATAGAGATAAGTGACTTAATGCTGGACTGCTGCAAGTAAAATTAATTATGTAGTAAGCTGAAGGCTTAGGCAGGTTTTCTTGTACATAAAAGCAGAATATTGACTATTATTATAAATAAGATTGAGATAAGATGATGCTGAATATTCTGAACTGTGGAATAATCATAGTGGTATTAAACTCTCAAAATTTTGTAAATGTCAGCATGGGTTTTCTCAGGATCATGTGATCTTTTTTCTAGGGGATGTCCTTGAATTTGGAGCCCGACAATGTTGGTGTTGTCGTGTTTGGTAATGACAGACTGATCAAGGAAGGGGATGTTGTGAAGAGGACTGGTGCCATTGTGGATGTTCCAGTTGGGGAAGAGCTGCTGGGTCGTGTTGTAGATGCCCTGGGCAATCCAGTTGATGGGAAGGTGAGCGTCACTAGGTCTTTACTACCATTGCTTGTATATATGCAATACAGACTGCAACAAGTTGGGTTTTTTTTCCCTTCTCTAAGGGTCCTATTACATCCAAAACACGTAGAAGAGTTGGCTTAAAGGCCCCTGGGATCATTCCCAGAATCTCTGTGCGTGAACCTATGCAGACTGGTATTAAGGCTGTGGACAGCTTGGTGCCAATTGGTCGTGGCCAGCGTGAGCTGATCATTGGTGACAGGCAGACCGGGTAAGTTTAATGCCCAAGCTAAAAATGCTTCCATAAACGGATTCGAGTATGGCATGTGCTGACTTACAAAGCTTGGGAGAACCATAGGCAGCTTACTGAGCTCTCTGTTACACAGGAAAACTTCAATTGCAATTGACACAATAATCAACCAGAAACGATTTAATGATGGAACAGATGAGAAAAAGAAGCTGTACTGCATCTATGTTGCAATTGGCCAGAAGAGATCTACTGTTGCTCAGCTGGTGAAGAGGCTTACTGATGCAGGTATGGATTTTTGAAGATGGTGGACATCTTGTTTTCAATGCTGAATACTGTGATGAAATATGCCGGCTGTGAGTATGAACAGAATTCTTTTCTTATTACATGTAAGAGCTACTTGCTTTTCTGGACAAGAAATCTTCCTAGGTATCTGGGGAAAAATGCCCTTCTTTTGCTACATTGTATTAGACTAGTATGAGGCCTGGAAACTGCTGAATAGCTTCTGGAAGTCACCTTCCATGTTTGGTTTGGTGGGTTTTTTTGTTTGTTTTGGTTTGGTTTTTTTAGAGTTCAGATAGCTTCCTCTTGACAGTCAGAATGGCCTGATGATACACTACGGCCTGCAAGTGTTCATGGACTTGGCATTTGTTTAATAAGTATGCAAGTCAGTCTGAATGGCAGTTGCAAGTTTAGTGGAGACACTTTACTCCCAAATGCAGACTTTACTGCCCAAATGTAAGGGATTAAATGATAGCATCTTTTCAGAAATGTTGATCTTGTTGACCAAGGTTGCTTATGTAATAGAGCTTGCAAGAGATCAGGCACTTTTCCTCTTGCCTGCTGGTCAAGCAAAGTTATACCTAGGTATAAAAAAAAAAAAACCCTGTATTTTAATGACAGTAATTTGTGTGTGACTATAAAATAATGGATAGTATCTCCTTGCAGAACCTGAAAAATTGCGGACTTTCAGGCTGAGTTACTTCTAGAACTAAAGTATGTCTTAGTGAAAATTTAAACTTCACTTTAACTGGGGGAAAAAAAGTCTGCAAGTGTTAGCTGTTGGTTGCCATGAACTTGCTCTTGAAACCTTTTGAGTTGAGCTAGGGGATGTTGTTCTAGTATGGTGTTCTTTCCTGTAACCATGTGGTGATTCTGTCTGGGCTTGCTTCAGCAGCTAGTACTTTATGTGCATGTTTTACTTGCTGATTTACAGGCATGATGAGGCAATGCATTTATAGTGTTGTCTCCAATTCTTTCCAGATGCCATGAAGTACACTATTGTGGTGTCTGCCACAGCATCTGATGCAGCACCCCTACAGTATCTGGCTCCCTATTCAGGCTGCTCCATGGGGGAATACTTCAGAGACAATGGAAAACATGCATTAATCATCTATGACGACTTATCCAAACAGGTCAGGAAACATGGTTTGTAGGCCTTGTTGTCTAGCATTTCTTTGCAGCTGTAAGAACACCTCAGGCTTAAAATCAAAATTTTAAACAGGCTACTGAAGTCTGAAAGCTTTCTTTATATCATACAGGCTGTTGCCTATCGTCAGATGTCTCTG
>NW_010201807.1:0-891 GCF_000695765.1 Mesitornis unicolor
GGGACCCCCCGCCCCCCCCCCGTCCCGTCGGCCTTGTGGCAGGCGTTGCCAACGGCCATTAACGGTTCCTTCCCGCTGTGAGGAGCGGAGCCGTGAGGCGGCCGGTGTGAGGCGAAGTCGGGGAACGTGCTGCCCTTCCCGGTGTGTCGTGACGTTCGGGAAGGTTTCTGAAGGGAACCTGGAGCACGCAAGGGTGGGAGCGCCACACGCGTGAGTCAGCTCCTTCAGAGCTGAGGCCGCATAGAGCTGAGGGACAGCTGGGTCTTGCAGCTCATGTGGGATACTGCAGTGTTACGGTTTAGAAGATGAGATTTACCGAAGGGGCTGCCAGCAAGAAAAGAAAGCGCCCGAAGTGTCTTGCTAGCGTGCTGAATGGCATTGTGGTGCTTGAAGAAAATGCGTCGATGTCCATATGTTGTATGGACTAATAAAATTTAAATAAATAAATTTAAATTTCAGTCATGACCGCCATCTCACTTTTTTTGGCAAGAGCTGTTTCAAAGAAGCTTGGTGTGGTAATGCACAGTGATTTAAAAGACAGTGATCGCAAGATCAGTGTTTGCCCAAACTATGGATGTTAAAATGGAGAACTTCCCATTGTCTGGCATTAGAAAAACAACTTTTTCTGTGTGTGCTGCTGTGCTATGCTGGAGTTGGTGTAAGTGCACTCCTGGAATTGCCCTGTGGAGCAGTGCTCATCTGAAGTGCCAACATGAAGCAAGAGGGAATGAGGACAGGATAAAAATGAATCAAAGAGTCCTCTGATGGCAGAATTTTGCAGACAATTCATAAGAATATGCAGCGAATTATCACTTCTAGTTTGGAGAGAATACATTGTTTTCTACTACTCATGGTGCCTAGAATCACAGAATCCCAGAATGTTAGGAGTTG
>NW_010201808.1:0-17603 GCF_000695765.1 Mesitornis unicolor
GTTCTGTGATTCTGTGATTCTGTGATAGTCACACAAGGGGTGTACTTAACCAACTTCTAACCATGCTGGAGTTTGCTTGCAACTCCCAATACCAGTTCCTCCCAGTCCGTATTCCTTGGGCAGCTGGGCATCACTGATGCCACTGCAGTTGGGTTGTGGGTCATTTCAGGCTCACCTTCAATGTGGTTTCACCAACTGGTGAAGCCTTTGGGTTCCCTGCAAGTGCCTTCATCTTGGCAGCTTCACCCAACACAATACTCTCTCTGACTTAGGGTGGGCCTTGCAGCTCCAGTCCCACCACTGGGACCTGCTGGTCCATGCCAGATGTGTCATTTACTCAGTGAAAAATGAGGCTGGGCTATGGTGATGGAAACAGATACCTCTAACAACAGTCAATGTGTGATCTCATCCTATGCAGACATGCACAAGTTAAACTAGATAATTCAGTTGCTGATTCCTGATTTGAGGTCAGCCTCAGCGTGGGGATAAGGAAGGCTGCCCTAACCTGTCTTTCTCTCCACATGGCAGGTGGGACACCTTTACTGAGTTCCCCCAGGAGCGCAGCTCAGTCAGCCTGGTGAGCTTGTCTGGGGTGCTTTACATGCTGGGAGGGTTTGCCACAGTGGAGACGGAGTCGGGAGAGCTGGTGCCAACGGAGCTGAACGACGTTTGGAGGTGATGATCTTCCCCAGGGCTGTCCAATGGGAGGGATGTGAGAACCACTGAGAGAACAGACAGTTTCTGGCTGTTTTGAGGCCTTCAGTGTGAGATGGATGTTGTTACCTCAGCACAAGGCTGTTGGCTCAGTGCAGGGTCTCTGGTTGGGAGGTTTACCCCGTGCTGTGCTGGAGAGCACATTAGGTGATCTCTCCCAGCCTCGTATAGCAATGTACCAAGGCAAAGCTGCTCCTTTAGCTTTGTTGCTGCATTGATATTTGCCTGGAGCCGTTCCAGATCTTGCCCTTGGCATGAAGCACCATTTGTGCAACACATCCTCTCCCTGGGAGAGCTGGGGCTGGAAATCAGATAATCTAAGTGGGAGCAGAGGAAGCACTTTCTGACGGCTGCTAACACAGCGCTTGGTGCTCCTGTCCTTCACGTCTGTGGCTCTAGAGCACCCTCAGCAGGCACCTGCTGGCCTTCACCACCAATGTTCGGTCTTGGTGCCACCAACCCACTCCACAGTGGTAAAACACAACCTCCACTGCGAGTCCACATGCTGATACCCACATTCCCTCACCTGGAGCTGGAAACCACAGCACACCAGAGCTGAAATTCCCCATGCAGCTCCCGCAGATACCTTGGGGCCAAATGACATCTGTGGGACATCACACCATGCGCCAGGGCTCCCATCATGATGGAGAGCAGCTGAAGCAAGGGAGAGGAGGTGCTTTTCTCCCTGTAACTGTCTGCCTGCCTCTCCCCAGGTATGATGAAGAGCAGAAGAAGTGGGAAGGGGTCCTCCGGGAGATCCAGTACGCCTCCGGTGCCACTTTCCTTCCCGTGCGCCTCAATGTTTTGCGGCTAACAAAGATGTAGCAAGAATTAATTTGGGTTTTTTTTTCTATAGGGGTCTGGGGCAAGGAGAGATGGGGAGGGAGGTGAGGCCATGCTTATCAGCATAATGTGACATGCAGATACTGTGTAGGACATTGCATCTGTGATTGGTACTACTTTACTTAATGGTCAAAGTAATGTAGGTCAAATGGCCAAAGTCAAATGGGAAAGGGGGAAAATTACCTTGAAGCCCCATGGGAACTTGGGAGACTGAGAACCATGGAGCAATGAGCTGTTCCAGTCTCAGTAGACAGGACAAGAAGCTCATACTCTTGTTCTGCTTCTTCCTCCATGTTTTTCCCTGTCTTCTCAACTGCAGCTGAGCCTCCCCAACCACCAGTGGAGGCAGAAAGGGGATCCCAAGGGACTAAGCTGATCTTCCCCAGGGAAGGAAGGGCCTATAAAGTATTTCCCCACCTAAGGAAGCTATGAGCATGGTGCTAGAGCCCACCTTGGAGAGAAGGCTCAAAGCCAAGTGGTACAGGAGAGATCTGGGGGGACTTTGATGACTTCCTGAGTGATGAGGGCTGTTGGGATGAGAAGATAAACGAGCATGGAAGTTGCAATGAAAAGAAAAAGTCTCAGTTCTTTGCCTCCACCTTGACTTTGGCCTGAGGAGAGGGCAGGAGCTGAGGTCTGCAGGAGGAGAAGAGTGGTGCGAGTGGTAGGGTAGGAAAAGGGGGAGAGATGGATAGGGAGGGCCATGTGCGCTCATCTCCCGCCTTTTGGGCTCCTCATCTTCAATCACAGATCGCAGTGGCCTCACCCGTGGTTGGACAAGTGCTGTATTTGAGGGAAAGGTTTTATATTGATGCTGTTTCTCTTATTTTTAATGTTCTGATCTTTTTTTTTAAAAAAAAAAAGAATTCTGGTTTGCTAAGTATGTGGAGATCTCAGATGTGTTTGGCTCAAACAGAGCTTCCTACTGAGGAAAAATGCATTGTATTTTTTTTTTTAAAGTTATCCACAATGATGTTTTGAAAGAAACACGACTGTCCTGGCAGCAGGACAAAGAGCTGCTAGAGCAAATATCTCCTGCTACCCACACCATCTGACCAGTGGTTTATTTAAAAATAAATCATTCAGCTGTTTCAAAAGAAACCCCCTGTGTTTGCACGTTGATGGAGCTGTGACCAAATGCCCACAGCAATCAAACGCAAGGAGCAAGCAAAGGCTGCGATGAACACAAGCAGCAAACCAGCCCCATGGAGAGCCCTAGCAGAGCCCCAGCTTTAATTCTTCTTATTTGCCCCCATTTGGGAGCTGAAACTTTCGCATTCAGATCCTTACAGCTCTTCTCCATTGAGGACTAGAAGCTTACCTAGGACCGGAAAGAAGCTGGATACTTATGTGATCCCATGATACCATGAACAGGGGTGATAATAAAAGAGAACAAATACAAAGCTCACAAAATAATCCCCTCAAAGTGGCATGAAAACGCTGCTATCAAAAACCATATCTGGCTGATCTGTCTAGCTCAAAAATGCAGTTTTGGAGAAACTAAAACACATCTGCAAGGAAAGATCATTTGGCGTGAGTAAAGGAACAGGCGTCTCGGCCTGGTTTCATTTGAAGGATTTCAGAAGTTAGAGGATAATCTCCTTAGAGGACAATCATATCAGAACAGTAATGAACCATTTCCACAAGAAAAAGAAATCCAAGGTGGCTGGCTGGTACTAAACAGCTTAAAAAAATAAAAAAAAGACAGCAAAAACCTTTGAAACAATCAAATGTGTGAAAAATGCACTGTAAGATTAAAAAATAAATCACCTTCTACGAATTCTGCAGAAATTCCTGTGGATGACTCCCAAGCCAATTGAAAATGAATCTACCACATGTAGAATAGCTTGTGGCAGAGAAGAAAAATGCATAGAATAATCATTTTTGTAGAAGTCATTTATTGTAGCGGCAGGACACCACTTCCTGCCTAGGACAGGAACCCAACCCATTTGCTTCAGCTCTTCTTGCTGGACACAGGATGGAAAACATCGGCACTTGGTCCAAAGGGAGGGTTAATCCTCATACACCCATTGTCACCTCGCTTGGCTCTTCTGGGGGAAATTTGGGCCCTCTGAAGTCAACGGGTAACGTTGCTGAGTTGTTGTGGTGTGGTCCCTTGATAACGGCTTGAGAAGTGGCGATTAAAACTGGTCCCCATCATCAGTCGCTCACCTCGCCACTGCCCATCAGGAATGCAGTTCACAGGAGCTTGGTGCTCCTGTGTGGTTCACATCTGTTATAAAGCTGTGGGAGACGGCACCACCAGCACCGAGCAAGAAACCATCAAAGCGAAAATAGCTGTTGTTTAAAAGGACCATGAAGAGCTTGAAATACCCCACTGCTGGAGCAATGAGGGCCAAATCTCAGTGCGTGCAAGCCAGCGTTGGCCCAAAGAAGGCGGCAAAGTTGCACATCATCAAGTGAAAGACTGGCCCAGAGATGTTCATGACCACCTTGCCAAGAGGTTACTTCAGCCCAAAGGCAACCACAGATAAGAAAAGCCAGCACAAATACTGAGATGCATCACTCCTCGCTACTGCCCAGTGTTTTCCCAGCTCAGATGCACACAGCTCCAGTGGCACAGGTCCCACCGGGGGTATCTTCTCCAGGCAATGCCAGCGGCAAAGGAGTAGGCACACCCCAAGGATGGGGGAAAATCTAATCTCTCCTTCCATTAGCTTCCCAATATCAGTGCTGATGTTAACTGGCAAGGTTCCCACTGCTCCATTTTAAATCCATAAAGGCCTTGGGTGCTTTTGAATGGGCTCCTTGGTTTCTTCCCTGCCTATAGAGGAGCTTAGAGACTCCCAGGTCATACAAACCTCATGGAGCCAGTAAGACCCAGGAGCTCAGCCCTCACCCACCCTAACACCCCTAGGGTTGTAAGCACTGAGCCCTTCCTCTATCTGCTCATCGCCCTTCCCTGAAAAGCTATGTTTTGTTGTTGGCCTCACAACGCCCAATGCAAAGTCTCTACATGTGAAGCATCAGCAGCGGTCAACATGTCATAAAAAGCCCACACTGACGGGCTCTGAATTCTCATGCAAGTGCCTGAAAAGAGCCTTTTTTTGGGGAAAAAAAAGGCAAAATCATTAAGGCAAAAAAGACAGTGGTGGAGCTGGAGATTTTCTTTTATAAAAGACAAATTGTTTATTGATTCAGTCCTTCCACTTGCAACCTCTTTGGTAACAGTCATAACACTTCCAGACTGGGAGAACGTAGTGGAAAGGCCCAGTTCTGACCTCTCACCACTTTCAGAGCTCAGCGACCCCTGACGTGCCTTGGTGAGAGGCCAAAAGCAGGTTTCAAAGCATGGCTGAGGACCTGGCCTCTGGGGACAACCCAAAACAGCCCACCCTGACTCTTCTTGCTTGTGAGTGGCCCAGAGAGCAGCCCCAGCACTCCCAGGCAGAAGATGGCTCGGGATGGGGATGCATGTTGGGCCCTTGGTGCCAAAGCTGACCATGAGCTGTGCCCTGGAGCAGCTTTGATGCACCTCTTGGGACCTCCTTGACATTGGCCAACGGGGCCATCAACGAAGCAAGGCTTGCTCGTTCCTGCGGCAGGCAATGACTTGCCCCAGTTGGCCCCATGCTGCTGGATTAACCCGACCACCTCAGCCTCCCCCTCATCACACCATCCCAAAGAGAGTAACTGCTGTACTTGGAGTTAAAGATAAACATATATTGATTACACATGGTCATAAAAAAAAAGTAATAATAATAATAATCATACATTTCCTAGAACATTACTTAAGACGCTTCCGAAAAGCATCCAAGCTTCCCCTCCCCGCCTTCCCTTATCTATACAGAATAAAGTGCTTCGTTTAGTTTGTTCACACTAGCAGAGCCACCAATACACTCTCAACTTGGCATGTTTGGGCAACCAATACTGGATGCCGCAAAAGAATACAGAGCCAAACACCAGGCACGAGACCCCAGCGTTGAGGCAAGTGCTTGGGGTTTCATTCGTTTCCTTCAAGTTCCATGCTACCGAGTTGTTCTTATTCCTATTTTTTGTTGTTGTTGTTTGTTTGTTTCCTTTTCTGAATTATTATTTCCTTCCTTTACAAGTTCAACCCAACTCCCATCGCGGTTGCGTGTCGCCAGGCAGGGCTGCGCGCGGGGAAGCTCTCTCCGTCCATGTGAACAAAGGGCATCTGTCCATCCGTCCGTCCGTCCTTCCCTCTCGACTTCAGGCAAACCAAGAGTTTACTCAATGGAGTTGTCTAGCAGCGGATGCTTGTCTCTATTGCACTGTCACAGCCGTTCCCACCCGCCGGCCGTCCATCCATCCGTCACCTTCCCACCGCGCTGGGGTTATGGCTGTGGTCCGAAGGGCCAGCCGTGCCTCACAGACACTATGAGGCGAACTGGTCTGTGCTACCAGGCTCCTGGGAAATATAAACCAAAAATGAAGCGTCCTCGCATGACTCCCTCCTTCCCCAGAGTTCAAATGAAGGGGTGGGGGGAAAGCAAATTCAAACCCGGACGGGTCTGGGGTTGGGCGCGTGGGCAGAGCTGTCGGCTGAAGGTTGCGTTGCGGCGTACTCGTGAGCTGCGTAATGGAAATCAAGCCCCTCTCCACCCTTGCGGTTTGTCGAAGAAGGGATGCGAGAGATTAAGGTGCAAGAGTTAAACAAACAAAAATAATTGGTTTTCTTTAAAAAAAAACAACAAAATCAAATATAAAAAGCTTGAAAACAACAGACCCGACTCCCCCGCCTCCTGCTCCCATTTAACGCAACGGGTGCCAACGAGGCCTAACCGGGATGGATGCGGGGTGAGACACTGCGGGAGCGACTCGTTTGAGCTCTTAGTACATTAACGAAAACCAGACGTGAAGAGAGACACCGGGGCCAAATAAGGGCGTAGACAAAAGGGCTCACGGGCCGTTTGGGACTCCTGGGAACTGCCCAGGGCTTGGAGAGGGGAGGGAGCAGCAGGGATCTGGTTCTCCAAAGTGCTGTGTGCATGGTCACATCTCGACGTCTCCAAGTGGCTCTCCAGGCAGGCTCTCGAAGGGAATCGGACGTGGCTGGGATCAGTCGCTGGGCTTTCTGCTGGGCTTCTAGACCCAATGAGGAGCTCTCATCTCACAGTAACATCCAAGCAGAACAGGCCCTCACTGGGAGAGGATGAACCAGGATGGGGAAGTCACCTCCTGGTACAAGGAGCACACATTGGGGGTTTGCTTTGTGGGGAGAAGTTTACCAACCGGGCAGGCTGATAAACTCCATCACAGAAGATCCTACAGGCAAGGGGAGTCCTCCTCAGGGTGCTGTACTCTCATCCTATGTCAAGGCTGTGTGAGGGGAAAGAAATGAAAAGGAGCCCGAGGGGACAGGGTCTGGGAAGCAGCGGAGGAGGAGACAGCATGGACCACTCTAGTGAGGCCCTCCAGCACCTCCAAGGGTATCACTGAAGGCTTCTCTAACACAATCACCTTCCAGTCTGGGTCATGGTCCCTTCAGAATGCCAATGACCCCAAGAGCTGAATGCCCACATCCCTCACAGGTGTGTTTGTGAAGGCTTTGCACCATCCCAGTAAGCCCCAGGGTCGTGGAGGAAGGAAAGTGGAGAAGCCTTTGGTACCCATCTGAGAAGGTCAATATGGCAAGACAGCTCTGCCACAGCATCCTCCTTTTGCTCAAAGCAGATGGAGATGAGGGTGAGCTCACCGGTACTGACTGCAGTGCTGGGGGTCTGCAGGATCCCAGCCAACACAGGGATGAAAAGCAATTTGTGGCTCCAGTGTGCTAACACCCACAGGATCAGCCAGCTCTCCAGAGATGGCAGCACAGGGGGGCACCACTCAGCAGGAGGCCACACCAAGTCCCTCATCTGTCACCTCCAAGGGCACTCAGAAGAGCAGATCCTGACCCTGTCCTGTACGTCCCAGTCAGCAAAGCCCCTGAGCACAGGGCTGAACCCTCCCATCCCTGCAGGGACAGCCTCAACGCTGCCCAAGTGCTTTGCTGATTTGGTCCAGCAGATGAATTACTGTGATTTCTTGCAGAGCCCGATGGGGCTCACTGTCCCCAGCACCCTACTGCCACCCAGAGCAAGGTGCAAAGGAGAGAGGGCTCCTGCAGCTCACTCTTCCTTCTTGCCTACCAACAGCCCTGCCCATCGCCTCCTCCATGGCCTGGCCCACTTCTGCACGTGTCCACAGTAGTGGTTTTGGGAGCAAGGCATCAGCTGCACCGCACTGCACCTCTTGGCCATGCTGGATGCTCTGCAGCCCTTGCAGCACTCCCAGCTCTCCTCAACCTCAAAGGGGACACTTCCCAGCCAGGAAGACCACACTGTTGTGGCCAGGCCCACATATGAAACCCCAGGGCAGAGCACAGCGGTGAGACCCCCCCAGCTTGGACCCCAGCATCCAACAAAAAGGTCACAGCAAAGCTTTCCTCTTCTCCTCTTCCACCAGCATGAAGCCAGCCTGAGTAAGTGAAACCAAAGAGCAGCTCAACTTCAACAAAGTGGCCAGAGAAGCACTAGACACTGTTGTAGGGCAGCACCCAACCAACCACAGCCCTCACTGGTCCCCTCTGGTCCCCATGGGAAGAGGTGAAGCCTGGGAGAGCGACGTGGGCAACAAGTTGGAGGATGGGACATTGTCACCAGGCTGAATGCGGTCTTGCTTTAGTTCTGAACCTTGCAATGGGACCCAACCTGGAGCTCACCCATCAGTCAGGGGTTTATTCAAATTGTTAAGGCACTATTCTGGGCTGATTCTGCCGAGAAACAGCAGCGTCCTGCTCCTCTGTCCCAGGCCACCTTCCCACCGGTCCCGAGGCCATTTGGGCTCTCCCAGGGACACCTCACCAACTCCAGAGCATCCCCAGGAGCCCAGCTCCTGCTGGGATTAGCAGAAAGGACACACCAGAGCCCAGCTCCCTTAGGACACCCCAAAAATGAACCAGCAGCGAGCTGCTGATGCCCCCAAGATGCGACGCCGGTGTTTGTGCTTTCACCTATCAAAGAGGAAAACCTGTTGCAGGGAAGGAAGACGCGGTGAGGGCTGCTAACAAGAGTGGGCTGATAGCTTTCCAACGGGGACATCTGCTCGCTTGCCGTGGGCCACTGGGGCCATCAGACGGGGCCAGCGGGGGCTCCTCCATGGTGCCCAAATCTCAACCTCTGGGGAAAAGAGCCTGAATTGAAAGACCAGCTTTACAGTACAGGGATTCGAGCACCACTAGCTAGATTTCGGCTTATTATAAATATCGAAGCGCCGGCAGGCATTCATTCCAGGCATCCTGCTCCTGTGAGCCCCACCAGCATCCCAGCACGAAGATGAAGCCAATGCATGGGAAGATGAAACAGAGAGCGAGGCCTTTTACCTACACCCTGACGGATGGATGGTGGTTTCCCCCTCTCAACATCCACGCTCCTCAATGGGGGCTTCCTCCTGCTCCCCCTCCTCTCTGCAGAGAATGACCAGTAAGAAAAAAAGGGGGAAAAAAACCCAAAACAACCTCAAAATGAGGAGGAAGGGGGATAGAGAGCAAGCGAAGCCTTGGCTCCCCGAGGGGAGGCATTCCCAAAAGGCAGAGCAGTCCGTGCGGGCGCATGGCCTGGGTAGGGGGGCACCTAGTTGTTGTTCGAATTTATCCTCCCCGCGGGAAACAGGGGAGGGGGCGGGGGTAGGTGAGGAGGAGGAGGGAGGGTCTGTGGAAGGGGATGAAGCAGCGGCAGGGGGGAGATGCCGGAGCCGGGGGGCAGAGGAGCCGGGCTGGCAGCAGGTTGGGGGGCAGCCGTGTCCGAAGCCAAGGGGTTGCTGACTCGGAAACATTTCTCTTTGTGGGCTTTGAGCATGTTGGAGAAGCGGAAGCGTTGACCGCAGACGTCGCAGGGGTACGGCTTCTCGCCCGTGTGGGTCCGGCGATGCCGCTTCATGTTGGGGCGGCTGGTGAAGCTCTTCCCACAGATCTCGCAGATGTAGGGCTTCTCGCCTAAGGGTGGGGGAAAAGGCAGATGAGAAACCAGTGACTGGACCGTTCCCATGCCAAAATCCCATCCTGCCACCCACCCGAAGATGTCACCTCTGTCCCATTGCTCTTCCCCTAGGGTGCTCACCCACAGGGAGCTCTCACCTGTGTGCGTCTTCATGTGCTCGTCGAAGTACTGCTTCATGTTGAAGTCCTTGCCGCACCACTGGCACATGAACTGCTTGTGGCCGATGTGGATGCTCATGTGGGAGCGCAGCTGGTACTTGTACTGGAAGCGCTCGTTGCAGTTCTGTGGGGATGAGAGGGGGACGAGCTGTTGAAATCACCTTTTTTCCCCCTAAAGAAACCCAAACAAATGGCTTTTTGGGACATCCATACTGTGGATGGGCTTGGGGTGGGACGCAAGGTCCAAGCATTGGAGGGACAGAACCTGGCGTTGGACAAAATTCATCGTAAGATTGGTGGGACCCTCAAAGCAGGAGGGGATGCAATGTTTGGAAGAGCATGGGAGCACCCTACAGCTGCACTGGCACAAAGCATGGGGGGAGCCCCAAGAAGTGGAAGATCTTTCCACCAAATCAGCATTTTTGTGCTCATTTGAGAGGACACAGGGCCAGGTGGACACATAAGATCTTACCTCACATTTAAAAGGCTTTTCCCCGGAGTGCTGGAGTGAATGGACCTTGAGGGACATGCTGCGCTTGAAGGACTTCCCACAGGTCTCACAGGTGAACGGCATGTCCTTGGTGTGAGCTGAAGCGCAGAGGAGCAGGGTCAAGCACCCTCCCTGCACCCTAAGCATCCACCTTCCCAAATCCCTGCTGCTGCTCTCAACCCCAGCAAACCCACAGCCACCCCAGGAAGATTCACTACAGCAGCACATCAGGTACTCCCTTTATTGCCTGCCAAAACTCCCTTTTTTTGGATCCCTTTGGTGCCTGCAAGCCCCAGGGACCCAACCACTGTTGCCATCTGCAATTTGCTTTTCAAAGTCTGGTGCTGGTGCGGTCTGGTCCTCTTTTACAAGGGAAGGTCGGTTACACCTCAAACCCTCCTTTGATCACTCCTGAGGTTAAACCACGTTTCTGAGGTTGACCACTTTTTCTGGTTAAATAAAATAAATTAGATTCCCCAGCACCATGCCTGACTGCTCCAAACCCAGCACTGAGCAGAGATACGTTCAGCATTAAATAGCAGGCCAAATTTCAAGGCCTTTGCGTTGATGTGAGAAAATTCACCCAAGGGTAAGCTCAGCGCCAAATTCCCAGAACAACAGTGACAAAAACCCACATTTCATTGCCAAAACGATAGGAGAACACCCTGAATGGGATCTCCTTGACAGCCCCAGCGCCTCCCGCACTCACCAACCATGTGTTTGCGCACGTGGGCCATGGTGTAGAACTTCTTCTCGCAGATCTCGCAGGAGAACTTCTTCTCGGCGTAGCCATGGACGATCTTGTTGTGCTCGTGGAGGGACCAGAGCTTCTTGAACCCCTTCCCGCACGTCACGCACTGCAAGGGGAGAGAGGATGGGTAAGGGAGGCAGGGGAACGTGCCCAGGCACCGCCAGCATTTTGGTTTTGCCAGGCTATCAGCTTCATCCATTGGAAGAGAACATCCCTATGAAAGCTACAGCTAAGACATCGAAAATCGTAACAACCAGCAAGTTTGCTACAGATCTTGCCACTTTAAAACGTCTAAAAACCAGATTTCCATCCATCAGAGGAGAAACAATGGCTTTTCATAGGAGGCCATGGCATTTCCATCAATGGCTGTGTTAGGACTTGCATAAACAGCAGCTCAGCCACCAAGACCCTATTCCCAACTGGGGATTTTATTCTTGCACACAATGAAGCTGTTACATAAAAAACCAAAACCCCAACCCTTTGTGGGTTAGAAGGCTGTAAAGGACATGGGAACAAGAAGCAGCCCAAAGCAGAGCACTGCAACTTCAGTCTTCAGCAGATATTTTGGATACTTTATCACTAAATGAGCTTTTCGAACATACCCGTTAGTGAGCCAAAACAGACCCAAAAATCAGTCCATCAGCACAACCAACACAACGTGCAAAGTCTACCCTGAGAAGTTATGGTAGAAACTTGCTTTGGCTCCAAGAAAGTCAATGTTTCTCAGAAAGCTCCCAGGAAAAGCTCTGAATTTGGCGTGAGATCAGTTTGAAGAGCATTTCAGTGCTTGGGGAAACACGGGAGAGTGAAGTCCACATAGGAAACCATTGCAGGCAGCATCAGTCCAAGGACCCTGCCAGGAACCAAAGGTCTTTCCTTCCTCCAAGGGTCAACCCTTTCCCCTTCACCTCTCCATGACTCATCTTCTTGGCCAACGGGGATCAAACCATCCCTTCTCCTCGCAGATGTGTTGAGGAAATAATTCTTGCCTTGGAGGCACTGAGCAGCAGCACAGCTGAGTGGTACCAGTAAGCCCAGGGAGGGATTCCTCCAGCTTCTCCTCCTACCCTGAGGAACTGATGCTCCTTGATGGGCTTCAATCAAATTTTGCACCGAGTAAGACTCCAGTCCTGAGGAAAACACACCATTATGCCATGCAGTCACAGTATCTTTCCATATTTATTTATTCTTCGCTGCCTGGGAGGCAAAATTAGGGTCACAGAGGCATTCCCAACACTCATCGTCTTCATCTCGCCATGCCTGAATACCAACATGAGCAGTCCTCCGAGTTTTACTTTTCCTAAGTAAATATTTCCACGGATCAGAGCAGTTTCATCTCTGCTTTAAGAGACATTTCAGGACAAATTCAGGACCAGAGTCTGATATCAAAGACACTTCAATATCCACTTTCTCCACTTAAAATGAAAACGGCTGCAGGGAAGTTTTAAAATGAAAGGTTGAGGGAAAGTGGCAGAGGTAGGAAAGCCCCCAGGCTGGGACCAAGCACCCCGGAGAGCTGAGCTCTGTGTCCTCAGTTATCACCAAAAAAAACATCACTTGAAAAGGTGAAAGTAACATCCAAACGAGGGGAAAAATAATGAGAAGATAAATTCTGGCAGGTTAAGAGGAAAACCACACTGAAGCCACAAAAAGAGTCTGAGAAACAACGCTGTAAAGCAAAGGATGAATAATTTTTCAGGCGGCGGAGGCTGGATGCCCATTTCAGCATCCGTGGGGCTGCAGACGGCAATGGGAAGTGATCACAGGGCGGGAGATGAAGTCTAACACCTAAAGCATTATGGATGAGATCTGGGGACAAAGTAGGGAAAAAAGGGAGCAGACCTGAACAGGATAAGAGGGATGGTACCTTCACAGATCTGGTTAAAAAAACAGAAATAAAGACTGTCTGTTATAGGTACAAAGTCAAAAAAACCCTCCTTTTTCCATCCAGCTATAATTATGTAGTATATTGATGAAGTTATTCAATGTTATCAGAGCAAATGGAGCGAAGTTGGCTATTTGTAAAATTAAAACCGCTCAACTAAGCGAGAAGTAACGATCCATGTTTTCATGGCAGGACGTCACCCCACGGGCAGTTGTGGTTCATCCCATTCAGAAATTACCTGGAAAAGTGACAAAAAGGGAGGGGAAAAAAGCCCAATGAGGTGACAGCCCCATGGTATCCATCAGGAAAGCAGGAGAGCCTGGAGAAACGTCCTGGGAAAACCCATTTTTAATTGCACAGGCTTTATGTGGGTTTTTTGTCTCCCTATTCCCTGCACACCTCAATGCCAAGATCTGCTTCATCGCCTGTTTTATTTGGGGTGTCACCAGTGAAGGGCTCCTGTAGCACCTGTGTTGCGTTACCTTCACTTAGGAAAGTCAAGATCATTCAAAACTCTGTTGCTGGCAGACAGGAAGACGGGTAAAGCTCTCCAGAAGTTCATATATCTTTAATTAATAGTGGCAGTGTCATGCAAAAGAGCTCATTGGGAATTAGAAGATGGGTTGGAGGGGTCTGCAGGATGGGATGCATACCTATCCCCCAGAATTGAGCTGATTTACTGGCGTCGATTTGCAAACACAGATGAGCATCTCGTTAGCATCAGGAGAAGGACATGAGCATGGATGTCAAATGCGTCGGGAAATTTGCTAATACACGAGCTTAAAGAGCACAAAAGGCAGATTAAAACCATTCTAACTCGTGTCAGCAGATCTGTGAATTAAGCTAAATGGGTTTCAGCCTGGGTGGGAACGGCTGGAGTGTGTCTCCATCGGGGGCTCGCGATGTTTTACCCAGATTAACTGAATAAACTCAAAGAGAAATGACTCCTCAAAAACTACTCCATGTTTCCACCTAGCCAGCCAAGGGGAATCCAGAGTCCCTGGGCATAAATCCACCAGTTCCATGCCACTGTGGGACCCTCTTGAGCCCAAATACGAGCCATGGGTGAAGTAAGGTTCCCTCCCATCTGCCATGTGCCACCCACAGCACCCAAAACATTATCACAGAATCACAGAATATCAGGAGTTGGAAGAGACCTCGAAAGATCACCCAGTCCAACCCCCCTGCCAGAGCAGGATCACTCAGACCAGGTCACACAGGAGCATGGTTTAGCTGGGTGCAATGTTCTCCATGGTGGGTGGGATGTCCCACCACGGTGGGATGCTCCTCCTTTGGGGGGATGTCCACCCCCAGGGGGACGCTTCACCCCTTGCTGGGATGTCCATCCCCTGGTGGGACGCTGGGGCTTGGCTCACCTGGATGTTCTTCTCGCAGTCGGTCTGGTGGTGCAGCAGCAGCTCACTCTCGAGGAGGAAGCGCTTGCCGCACTTGTCGCAGATCTGCATGCGGCTGTGCGTGACGTTCATGTGCTTCTCCAGGTACCAGCGGTTATTGAAGACCCGGGGGCACTTCTTGCACGGGTAATGCTGCTTCTCCTCCAGCTTCACCTTCTGGCCCAAACCATCCTGTTCTTTTTTCCTCTTCCTCCCTCGCTGCCCTTCCTCTTCCTCCTCCTCCTCTTCTTCCACCTTGGCCATGTCCTGGGATCTGGTGGCCATGGCAGGTTTGGTGACTTTGGAGGCCCGGCTGCCTCTGCGGGGCTGCCCACCCTTTTCCCTTTTCACCTCTGATGCATCTTCATCATCGTCATCATCGTCCTCTTCTTCCGTCGTCTCCTCCAGGTCTTCCTCCTCGCTGTGTTCCTCCTCTTCCTCCTCGCCCACCTCCGCATCCTCCTCCTCTTCCTCCTCCTCCTCTCCTTCCTCATTCTCCTCCTCCCCATCCTCCTCCGTGTCACGCCCATCACCATCAGGCCGCCCCATCACGGCCGCCTCGCTGGCAGCCGCCTTCCCCTCCATGCCCTTGGAGACGTTGAGGGTCTGGTTGTTGAGGTTCACCTCCACGATGATCTGCTCCCGGTTGTATGAGCCCTGGCTGTCCAGGTCCTCCTCAGACTCTTCTCCTTCCATCTTACAGACAGCGCCTGCACCACCATCCTTCTCCTCCTTGTAGTACTGCTTGGCTGGACCCGGGGGAAGCGTCCCACCACCTGCTCCATCCTCTACCCGCACCGAGTAGGGGTCGTTGCCCTCCCGGGCGTAGATCTTGGGATGGGGGACGTCCACCTCCTGCTTGATCTCGCAGTAGTAGGGCGGGGGGCCGGCGCAGCCCTCGGCGGGCAGGGCCATGTCGGCAGCCAGGCTGAGGGAGCGGGTGTCGAGGAGGTCCTGGCAGGAGGAGGCGATGTTGTTCATCTGCAGCACGGCGGCCGCGTTCAGCACATCCTGCACATTGCAGGAGTTCACCAGGAGCTTGGAGGTGTAGATGAAATTGAGGATCTGCTGGAGGCCCTGCGAGGTGAGGGCCTCCAGAGAGAGCTCCACGCGCTGCAGCTGCTTGTTTTGGGTGAAGAGGGAGTGGAAGAACTGGCTGTAGGCTGCCAGGACCCCCTTGTGTGCCGGGAAGATGCTCTTGTGCTGCACCAGCACGATGTCCACGTCACACAGGTCCGGCTGAAAGAGGCGCTGCTCGTTCAGTCTGTCCATCAAACACGTGAAGTGGAGGGCTACATCCTCCACCAGGGAGTACTCAGCCGAAGGGTAGTCAGTCGTTTTTTCGACTATCAGCTGTGGAGAGGAAGAAAAGAAAACCATTCAGGAGGGCTCTTTTCCCAGGAAAACACATACCCGGCCATGCCACCCATTCCTGTCCATGCATCCCAAGTCAGAGACGCCAACTGAGAAGCTTCACTGCCAGGCCCAGCTTGGAGATGCCAACCAAGATGCTCCACCAATAGCCCCAGCTCGGAGATGACAACAAAAAAGGTCTACCAATAGCTTTAGCTTGGAGATGTCAACCAAAAAGATCCACCACCAGCCCCAGCTTGGAGATGCCAACCGAGAACCTTCATCACCAGCCCCAGCATGGAGATGCCAACCAAAAAGATCCATCACCAGCCGCAGCTTGGAGATGCCAACCGAGAACCTTCATCACCAGCCCCAGCTTGGAGATGCCAACCAAGATGCTCCACCACCAAGTTGAGTCCAGGAGACTCAACCAAGGAGGAGAAAATCCAATGAAAGGGCAGGCCAAGGCCATACAAGGACCCACTGACACCCCTTCAGCCTCAGTAGGAGGCATCACAGTAATCCCACCACCAAGGGGGTCCAAATCGCGGTTCAGATGTCCACAGTCATGCAGAGGAGGTATCACGCACGAAAGAGACTGCCTTGATCTCCTGAACCAGATGGAGGAGATTTGCCCCAAGCAGGAAGCCAATTTTAGGCATCAAGTGGGATTTAACCCCCTAAATTGAAGGAAATTAGGATTTTAAACCTCCTTGTTTCTACAAGATAATTAAATTAGAACATAATATCCTCTAATATTTACTGAGTTACATCATGCACTCTCACTCACGTTAGCAGCTAACTTGCTAGAGCTGGATTCACCAGGATGATTTATGAGCTTTTATAATGTTTGGGGTCTTTTTTAAAATCACCTGGGGACAGGCATTACCTGGAAAGATTCAAATCAAGGAGCAGCATCCCCATGCTTGGAAACAGTGCCACTCCACCACTCCCCAGGTTGTGTTTGCTGGATATTTAATTTAACTCACATGGATTTTGTGGGGTGCAGATCACCCCTGGGTGTTCATCAGCTCCTCTGCAGATACCCGAGCCCCAGGTTGGGTTTGCCAGCTGCATCCCAAATACAAGGGATATCCCACACCCTAAATCCCACACCAAATATTAAAAGCAGGTGGGATATCCCCTTCCCGTCTGCTTCCCTTTGGATTTCTGTGCTGAACACCCAATCACAGAAACGTGAAGGTTGGAAGAGACCTCTAAGATCATCCAGTCCAACATCAACCCAATCCCACTGTGGCCACTAAACCATGACCCCAAGTGCCACATCCACCACTTCTTGAACATCTCCAGGGATGGGGACTTTACCACCTCCCTGGGTGAGGATTCATGGATGGAGATGGATCCAACCAGGTTAACGCCACCGCTGCGGGATGTGACCAAGGCCGTGCTGCAGAGCAGTGGTGGAGATGGAGGGTTCAACCTGCCGGATCCTGCCTCTCCTGCCCCCAAAAAAGGAGTTTCTCAGCTCCCACGTTTTCTGGGACAAACAGCAACTCTTGATCAACACATAAGTGCCAGCAAGACACATTTTGTTGATCCTTTTTTTGGCTTTTTTTGTGAGCCAAAGGCAAAAGCACACACAGGCAAAAAAGTTTCAATAATAAAAAGGGTATTTTCTTCTCTGTTCTCTCAACAAGCAAAAGAAACCCTTCCAAAACCCTGCCAAATTTTTCAGTTTCGTTCAATTTCTGCTCCGCAACCAACCCCTCCAACCAATGGGGTCGTCCACTTCGCATCGCCCCAACGGCCCTGAAGAGCCCCAGAAAATGCTGGCACCCAGAGGAAAATGGGGAAAAAAACCCAGCTCTTCTTCAACCTCTTTGCTCTGCAGAGGGGCAAAGAGGTGGTAAAAGAGGGGCTTTCATATAGATTTCCGTATTTTTAACGTATTTATTTTTATATATTTATATTTTCATACATATTTATTTCTATTTGTAATATACTTATTTATGTATTTATATATTTATTTCTGTTTATGTATTTCTATTTACGTATTTAATTATCTATATATTTATTTGTTGATATATTTA
>NW_010201809.1:0-3747 GCF_000695765.1 Mesitornis unicolor
GCCCTCTTTCTGGAGGAGACCATGGTCGGCATTCAGGGAGCAGGAGTTCAGCTAAGGTGCAGCATGCACCAGTTGCTTAAGTGGAATGTGTTTCACAAATGTATTATACACAGCTTTCCTGACCTGAATGCATTTTTGACAAATAACCCTACCATTCTTGAAGCTGTATGTCCATAAATATATATCACCTGCTTGTTTATGGATTTCTTGAGTCAATAGCAGATTTCTACTGGCCAGGCTTCTTGTCTGCATGTTGACAAGGGTGGTACCTTCTTTAGCATTCTTCTGTCTCTTACCAAACTACTTTTTTCTTTTTTTTTTTTTACCACATTTGCATCTTTGACCTCACAATCCTGACTTTGCTATGCTACTCATTTTGTTTTCATGTGGCTTCCTGCATTTCATTCCCTTCCCTAATTTCCATCTGTATGTGTTTCCCATTGCAAGCATGGGACTTTAAAGCATGTTACTTTGTATGAGCATCCTCCCTTCACTCTATTCTTGCTTAGCAATACTAAGTGGTACTTCACTTTGTATTATAGCATTAATGTAGAAGCAGATGTTAACTCGTAAGGTATCTTTATTCAAGCAACTATGAAGCCTTGCAACCCCTCCCACAACTGAACCTAGGATGTTTCTGTCCAGATCACCTATTGCAACAAACATAGCTGACAAAGCACATGAAAGAAGCAACAAGTCTCTGCCACAAAACAACTCCCAATAGGAGAGTGACTCCATGGAATGACATTGCAGTAGGATTTAACCATGGGTGGGGAAACCATGCAGCGAAATGAAGGACAGTCCGTGACAGAATGAGACAGGGGCTCTAGTTCCTTTTGCTGTTTGGATATTGAGAAACAGAGGCTGTAGCTGATAATTAAAAATATAGTTGGATTAGGAAGTCTTGAAGTTGTTGATAGGTGTCATGGTTTGACTGCAGCCAGAAGCCCAGCCTTATGCAGGCACTCACTCACTCCACCCAGTGGGATGGGGAAGAGAATCAGAAAAGTAAAAGTGAGACAACTCATGGAGCAAGATAAAGACAGTTTAATGTGTAAAGCAAAAGCTACACATGCAAGCAAAGCAAGGAATTAATTCACTACTTCCCTTCAGCAGGCAGGGGTCTTAAGCTATCTCCAGGATAGCAGGGCTCCATCATGTGTAATGGTTACTTGGGAAAAGAAATTGCCATTACTTTGAATGTTTCCCCTTTCTTCTTCCCCGAGCTTTATATGCTGAGCTTGATGTTGTATGGTCTGGAACATTCCTTTGGTCAGCTGGGGTCAGCTGTGTCCCCTCCCAACTTCTTGTCCACCATCACCCTATTTTCTGGTGGAGTGAGAAGCAGAAAAGGCCTTGATGCTGTGTAAGCCCTGCTCAGCAATACTGAGCAATACTCTGTATTATCAATGCTGTTTTCAGCACAAATGCAAAACATAGCCCCATACTCACTACTCTGAAGAAAACGAACTCTATCCTAGCAAAAACCAGAATAATAAGTAAACACTACCTTTTTTTTTTCTTCTCCCACCCTAGCATATCCAACTGCTGTAGTAAGTTTCAGGCACCGGAAGCCACTCTTTGGAGAGACAGGACACACAATTATGAATCTGCTTGTTGTGAGTAAATGTTTTATTGTTTTCCTTTTCTGTTGTAATTTAGATTCTGTAAAATATCCTTAAAACTCTGATTCTTGAAAGCAAAGTTATTTTTGGCAAGGGCTAATATTTTTGTTCTTCATACCTGATTTGAAACTTTCTTACCAAAGAGTATATATGAGTTACTGAAGCTGTATCTTTCAACTTATATTGTTATACATTAGTTTTGGTAGTAAGAAATTGCTTTAAATTAATGAGAAAAATGTTGACATTTACATTTAAGCTGGTAGTAGTCATTGTTCAGATGCATTTTTGTGCATTGGTGTGGTGCATGGATTCTAGTCTTAAATCTCATATTTTTTTGAATCTCAAGAAAAGATTTGCCAGATTCTGTGGTTTAACAGTAACTACTTCGTAACACAAACTTAACCTTACAATAATTAACGAGTCTGTCTTACATGAAGAACTTCAAGTTTTGGCAAAATCATCAGAATAAGTCAAGCCTGGAATTTATGCCATTCCCTAAGGAAGTTTTTCCTTTGTTACTCAAATAGATTTAAACTTCAGTAAGCCTGTATTCCTGACCAGTAACCTTCTTCTAGTACTTAGAGCTCATCCTTAATGCTGTGATGAAAAGTGCTGTAAGGTTGTGGAGAGAATTGTGTGTATTTTATATATACATATATAGGTGATCACTAAATGCTCTCTTAAAAGCCTAGAGACAGTCAGAGCTGAGATGAAATGGCAGTCTTTGGCCCCTCTTCTTTTTGCCACTGTCAGTGCCCATTTCAGAAGGAATCAATCGGAGGAGCTGCACCATCTGAAAAACTGTTTTCCTTAATGGAGGAATTGCCCATTTTAATTCTGTGAGCCATCACTCTGTCTGATTAGTGAAGTGCCAGTAGCAATGTGGAACTGCATCTTCAAACTTTGAGGAATCCTAATGTGCTGCTGCTGAAGGAGGCTTCTATGGAGTTTATTTCCAGCTGGATTAGAGTTACTCTAATCCTCCTCCATTGCTGTGTTTGTAGTGTCAGCTTGAAGCAGGCAGTGGGACTATGTGCTCCTTGGTAGGACTACCTCTTTTGATGCAGCAGGAGTTTTAATCATTGTAAGATGACTGCAAAATGTTCTCTTCATGTTAGGTTTTTAACTATATGTGGTGCAAATCCTCATTTAAAGATGATATAAAATCTAGTACCACACAAGTGACTGAAGTAGTGGTAAGTGGTGAAGGCAAAGAGCACCTGTGATGTATATCCTTAATATTGCCAGCTCAGTTGAAATTTGCAATGCAGTGAAATCTGTTAATAAATACCCTTTTGCTACAGCTGGGCTGATTGATGAAGATACTGATTATTTGGCTCAGCCGGTGACAAGACACTTTTCTAACTTTAAGAGATAGTAAAGGCAAATGAGACCATTTTACAACTAATGTTCTTCTGGAATGAAACAGAATAGGGAAATTTTGCAGAAGTGGCTGAGATGATGGATGGTAACTTCTGTCAGAGAAAGGTATAAGAAACAGTGCAGTATTCAAGCTATAACACAGGAAGTTAGAGCTGTAGGGGACAGGGATCGAGCCTGGAAACAATCTGATCTAGATGGTGGCTTCCACGCTTTGCTTTTCTGTCAGAGACGGAGGGTGCTGAAGTATTTTGTTATCTAAAACACTGTAAGATCCTAATGTGCATAAAGTAGACATAATCTAAATAACCCACTGGTGAATAGTTAGAGCTACCTTGTCAGTGCTATAGGTTTGTTGACTAAAGTATTCTTCACATACATCGCAGTAGGAAAAAAGTGATTGGTAAGTCTCTAGCCACCCTTAATGTCATTCTCCTCAGATGTCTTAGAGATATACATAAAGTACTTTAGCTGATATTTGTTATAAAAGGTAAGAAAATTATACTTAATTTTCTACTAACATAAAAACTTTGTCTGTTATAGGACCTTAGAAATTATCAATATACTTTGCATACCATAGACAACCTGTTTGTTCACGTGGAAATGGGTAGAAGCTGTATTAAAATACCCCTAAGGAAGTATAATGAGGTGAGTAACACAATCTTGATTAGCTTTCTAATGCAAACTGGTTTAGTCTGTTTTTCATATTATACCAGTCACACCTTCAGTAAGAACCACTCTT
>NW_010201809.1:3772-10880 GCF_000695765.1 Mesitornis unicolor
TAAAATTAGTTTATTTTTACTTTAAAAGGCTGTAATGTTTTTATTCTGTAATCAGTTTCCAGGCAGTTCTGCAGTGAATTCTCTGCTTGAGAGCAGCTCTCCAGATTACTTTGTTATCTGGTGTGCAGTAAAACTCTTTGAACTTTAAGCTGATGTAGGCATGTGATGGGGGAGGGGAAGGCATGAAATTGTCTGTATGCTAATTTCCTTCTTCCTGGAATTGTTAAAGTGGATAATGATGAGGGACAAGTTGAGCTTTAGGATAACTGTTAAATGCTGAGCAATCAGCAGTTTCTTCAAAATCTTTTAGCATGTATTTTCAAGGGTTATCTCTTACATGTTTCCTGATGGTGGTGTTTTATTTAAAACCACTAGTGTATTTTTTACTACAGTTTGTTTACTTCACCTAAAGTAGAAAAACTGATCATGCTTAGTGTACCAAATGCTGGTCATGGTAAATTGCATTGTTTAGACTCTCCAAAATTGACTAAGTGAATAATTCTTGGGGTTTGTTTTGAGAGCTGGATTTTTTGATGTCTTGTATTTAAAATGAGTACTGCAAAGTGAGATTTGTCAGTTTAATGACAGATTTTGTATTGACAGGTAATGAAGGTGCTGAATTCTGCTAATGAACATGTAATTAGTGTTGGAGCAAGTTTTAATACTGAAGCAGATTCTCACTTAGTTTGTGTGCAGAATAAACATGGCCTCTACCACACACAAGCAATCAGTGCTACTGGACATCCCAGGAAAGGTAAGCTTGTCTAGTTTGACCTGTGGAGAAAAATCATGTTTCTAGGTTGCAATGAAAATATGTATTTCCAGTAAGTTCCTGAGACAAAAAGTTCAGTATTCAAGCAGCAAAGTAATTGAAATGCAAAATAAAATATTGCTGGTTTATATCATCACTTACCTTTTACAAATGTTATACTAATTGGAGAGTAATTTTTTTCCTCTGTTTTCAGAATGTTATTAATTAAAGCTTACGTTTTCAGACATAATAAAATTCCTTACGTGTTTCAAAATCTAAATTTAATGCTAGTGTGATTTGGGCAATATATTTATATATGTAAACAAGTAGTCTCAGTAACTGAGTGTATGGAAATACAGTGAGTGCCTCTGTACCACACCTAGCAAACTGATACAAATGCCTGTACAGAGAAGAGTGCAGAGGTGCTTTTTAGGTTCTGAATGTAATACAGCTTGCACTCATGGCAGTGTCTGGGCTCAAGTCACACTTTTCAACAAGGCCTGTTAGTTGGGAGGGAATTCCAGCCTGATACGGCTGTACTCTTACCATCTTCAGTGTCAACCTAAAATGTTACGTGCTTCATTAAACATAGCTACTTAGTGTGTTTTTGTTTGAAGCACTGTGTGTAACTAGCAAATTTATGCAAAGATGTGTAGCATGGAAATTCACTTAACTTTTAAGTTTCTTTACAGAAGATATTCCTGAAGCTTAGATCATTTTCAGTAACTGTGCTAAAAGCAACTAAAAGAAAAGATGATGTTAAGTGCCGTGTCTGTTTTAAGGAAAAAAATAATTAAAAAAACAAACAAACAACCAAAACCAACAACAACAACAAATGCCCACACTACTGTTTCTTTAGTAATGTCATCTTTTTCTATATGGATCTTTTTTTGGCTTGCCACCAGTGTCTTTTAAAGGACCCTGTATGCACTCACATAAGTTCATAAAGATTGTCTTTTTGGAAGGTTTTGTTTGGAAAAGATTCATCTCTTTAAAGTGTTCTGTTTCATCCTATCATGTCAGTAAGGGATTTCTGTTAGTGTTTTCAGTATAGTAGTATCTCTTTTGCCTGCCTTTTTAAAAAGGAATGCAAGTTAAATGTAATTGCATACTTGAGTGACATGAAGTGGTACTCACTTTTTTCCTCCTTATTCTAGTTACAGGTGCAAGTTTTGTGGTGTTTAATGGAGCCTTAAAAGCGTCTTCAGGATACCTAGCTAAATCCAGTATAGTTGAAGGTAACAATTTTGTCCTATGTAGTTTTATCTTAAGAGAACTTTAAAAAATGACAGCAGTCTTGTGCAAGATCTTTATTCCTTAGTAAGCTAAACTCTTTCTTCTCAGGATTTTTAACTTTATAGAAAACCTACTGCAAACAAATGTTGTTAAAAATAATACATGCTCATTCACTTACTTGATTTAAAACAGATCAAGTCTTAACTCTTTTTACTTTAGTCAGTGGAAATCTTTTCTTTATGCCTGCATATGTTTGGAACTATTTTATTTGCTGTATTGATTATATTCATACATTGACACATAAATGCAAAAAACCTTATAAGATTAGTCTAAAAATGATCTTTTAGTCCTAGTTTTGTTGTCAAGAAAGGTTTAATTACTTCCTCTTTCCTGTAACATTTAATGCTGTAGTTGGGGGGGTGGAGTCCATTTGATGTGCATTTATTAACAAGCTGTAGGAGAGGGTTGGTCCCATTAGAATTTCAGCCAAAATTCTACTAAAAAGCTACGCTATTCTTTCTGTAGAGAAGCTGGAATTTTAACTGGTTGTCTTCTAGATGGACTAATGGTACAAATAACAGCAGAAACTATGGAAAACCTACGTCAGGCATTGAAAGACAAGAAGGACTTCAAAATAACTTGTGGCAAAACAGATCCAGAAGACGTAAAGGAATATGTAGACATTTGCTGGGTAGAAAATGAAGAAAAAACAAATAAAGGGTAAATGTATTCCAAAAGCAAAACACCTTAGAAAGTTCTTGTTTCCAATTTTGAAATATCCACTTGAATTTCTTTAATCTGTGGTATTTTTATTGAAAGAAAGTACTTGATACTAAAACCTGAAAGGGAATTGAACAGTAAACTACCTGCAATCCTCTAGATGTCAGTAACAGAACAATTTCACCAAAATCAATACAGTTTTCTCTGTTCAGGAAGTTGTCAGGAAAAGTGTGTGAATCAGTTTGTGTAAGGACGCAGTTAATCCCTTTAAGCTCCTTTTTGGGGGTGATTCGGCTTAGAAGTGCATTCACTGTTTGGAATGCCAGCATTCAACGAAGCAAAATGAGATGCAAGGCATCTTTGCTGGATGTGATTTGAATGCTTGTTTATGTAGCTTCAAACTTTAAACATCCATCGCTAACTCAAAACTTGTTGCATCTTAAGTTGTTTCTCAGGCCACAGGCTTGATGTGGTATGCCTTTTTCTGTGACTTCTCTGACCAATTAGAACAAACAGTGACTTTACCTAAGACAGTTCATAGCTTCTTTAACCCATAAGATCAGGTTTTTATTGAGTGTTGTTTGTTCCCTATTTAAGATATTTCTTTTTGTAGCATCTGTATTTTCATGATGCAAGTCCTGTATTTCATTTTGTTGTAAAGCTGTTTAAACAGCATTTAAGGATGGCTAAACATTACTTCATACAAGTTATTCAATCTAAATCATAAAATATTTTAATTATTAACTATACTGTTCTCTTCTGTAGAATTTTAAGCCCGATCGATGGAATATCAATGGATGGAACTCAGAGTGAAAAATTACCACAAGGCAGAGACTTTGAAAGAGAGGGGAAAGTCATGAAGTGTACTGAAGTTAGTAAATTACATTATTCTTGAGCCTATTTGCTACATTTTAGAATAGTTAAATGGCAAAGTGATCATACTAAGTGATAGTACTAAAGAAACTAACTTATTTGATGTATAGCTATACTGATAGGCAGAATGTTCTCTATAGCTCTGTGGTAAACTTACATACTTTTCATTTCTCTCCTCTAAAAAAGACTAAAAGTCTGTTAGCATTGATAACTCCATAAATATATGATCCAGTTATTCCCATGATCGTTTAAGTATTTTGGTTTAATAGATAAAATACTGGAGTATTTGGCCAGCAAACAAGCATTGCAGCTTGCTCTGTTCCGCATTATGTGTCTACAGAATTACTCTTTTTCCTAGTTTTGTAATATAACTGGCCTGCTGACTGTCCTTATCCTTTCTATAATTCCAGGTATACTATTTTCTAAAGGACCATGAGCTATCCAGTGCTGTTCCTCACCAGTTTGCTAAAGACATTGCTATTGCCTGCAGTACCGCCCTTTGCCCACACCTTAAAACTTTGAAAAATAACGGGATGAGTAAGATAGGCCTAAGAGTTTCTATTGACTTAGATATGGTAATCTTTCAACTTTTATTGCAGATACTCCATTTCAACTAAAATCTTTCTTGTAAAAAACCTTGGATCTCTTTTTGAATGTTTTTAGGTTTTTGCCCTACCTTAAATTCAGGCTGAGGATTAAATTTCATAAAGAAGTTGTCTTAATGACTAGCTTTTCTTGAAATGAATAGTCCTGTTTCCTTTTTCTCCCCAAATGCCCTGATAACTGCTTGCAGTAATCTGTCAGTCCTTCCCTAATTCTAACTCCCTCTGGCATTCGTGTGCCTCCAAAGTGAGTTGATTTAGAGAATCATATTGTTAATTTTTGATGCTTTTCTTGAAGCATGTAGTTTTCCTGATGGTTTTCTCCCTAATGTAGTTCAGTAAGGGATATTTGCACCGAACTCTACAGTGTAAAAGGACATGTGTGCCCAGTTGAGGATGAAAGAGAGGGGAGGCAAGGCTATCCAACATGTGATGCCCCTCAAAAGATTTACAAAGCTGTAGAATAGTTCAGTTCCTTGCCTCTGAAGGTGTTCTTTCTTATACTTCCTTACTTTTTTTTGAAAGAATCTGGAAATAGTCCTGTAAATCTAGTTTTCCATAGTATGTTTTGAAATTAATCAATTTGTAACTGTGATACTATTAAATAATCAGATCAGGTCTTGGAAATCAGACTGAAGTATTCTGGGATGCAGAGGATGTGTGGCCCTGTAAACCCACGGGGAATGTTGCATGCTTCTCTATGGCAAACCTAGTACTGCATGGTTGACCTCAAAGCCCATCCAGTTGCCAGTGTTCAAGTGTTATTTTGTCACTTCATGCTAGCTAAAATAGTGTTTTGTCAAGATACTGCACTTTTTGTGTTGTCTTGTTAATATAAAGTGTTAATATCAACATGTTTTACTTCTAGGTTGAGTACTTAGCTGGATCTGGAGGTTACCTTCTTCCACAGAACTATCTGAATGAACTGGACAGTGCTCTGATTCCTGTGATTCATGGTGGGATGTCAGATCCTACAAGTCTGCCATTGAAAATTGAGTTAATATTTTTCATTATAGAACATCTGTTTTGATGAGGCTGATTACAGGCAATATGCTGATCTGCTAGATCTGAACACCAAAGTTATAATGCTACAAACACTAAAAAAGTTAGTTTCTAAACCTGTTATGTTTTAATAGATTTTCAAACTGGTTTTTGAAATCCTCAAATCCTCTCTGGTTACTTTACCACAAAAGAACTGTAGTTTGTAATGTTTCCTAAAGTTCTGAAACTTTACACTTAATACTGTTGCAGAAGAGGGCAGGTTTTGTTACCTCTTTACACAGTTGTAGCGTTTACTCTATGTAGTGTACCTTTAAGCCATACTGTCTTGTCTCTTAACCTCAGATAAATGTGTTATTTAAATTGCTATGTTTAGATCTATCTTTATCTGAGCTAAACACTGAAGTAGAAGCTGGCACTAAACCATTTTCTTGCCATTTGAGATTCAAATGCAAGATCTTCTGTAGCTGACAACAGGACATGTGTGAGTCCACAATTTAAGTGCATGATTTTTGACACTTGCTTATGGTAAGCATGGGGCATAACTTTGCAGGTATGTTTATGAAGACTTTTGTAGTTGAAGTCCTTAACATTAGGATATTATGCTGGCGCTTCAGGAACATACACTCCAAATTAATTTTTTTGATAGAATAACTGATTTCTTTCTTGTTTCTATAAAGATTTATCTAACTTGAGGGGATGCTATTTTTATAAATACTGCTCTTTTTTTCTTAACTCTGTTTTGGGAAGTCCTGATACAATTTGACATTTCAAGGATTAATAAAAAAACAGATTACGTTTGATGTAATCTACACATAGCAATAACTCAGACAAGAATTCTGCAATATCTTCTCTGTTCCTGTCGTCTACTGCTCTTGCCACCTTTACTTTCAGGGAGAATTGATGTATTAAGTGTGAATTTTCATGAACAGGTTGATTTTTAGGATACTTGAGGTTCTTTGTATAGTATTTTTGATAGTGGGTCACTAAGATCTATTTATGTACTTGTAATGCATGTGATTTGTACTGAGGTTCAGCGAACCACAATTGGGGTTTGGTAACTTGTCGCACAACTGCTTATCAAGAACAGAACCAAAACTAAATATATACAAGATCTGTATTGTTTTCAGTAAAAATGCTGGTACAGTTTTATAATGAGACTTAAAACTTTGATGCCTTCTTGATGCTAATAGGGGATATTTTTTGGTTTTGTATCAAAAACAATTTGTAACTTAACATAATCTGCCCTGCTGTTACCTATGCTTCAAAATACCAGTTCTGGAAAGATTTGGGCTTCAAGATCTTACCCTGGAGGAAACTGAGGCTACATTTGAGCTAATTAATATAACCTCTTCAGAGAAACTGCTATTCTGGAGAAGACCTTAAGCCTGCAGTATGAACAAAACGTGACCTTGCTTGAAAACAAGTTGCAACTGGACAGTCAAGGAAACAACAGTGAAAGGTGTTTAACAGTATTTAAGAGCTGTGATGGGGGCGGGGGTGTCTGTTGCACCCAGTATCCCATGCTGTGTGGGTAAACCCGCGTTGCCCGTGTCTGTTTGTAGCGGTAACCAAAGGAACAGCTGGCTCTTGCCACTTACCGTGTACTAATTCCTTATTGATCATTACTTATAAAGTTAACTAAGCTGCTTGATACGCAAAACTTGCTCAGGTTTAAAAAAAAAAAAAAAACCACAAAAAAAAAAAAAACAAAAAACACACGACAGCAAAACAAACACCCTACCAGGAACAAAAAAAAAAAACACAAACAAAACATTTCGGTCGCTCTGTCTCGCTTTTGCAACCGTCAGGAGCGTTTCCTTGCCGTTCCTTTCCGTAGCAAGGCCTGTGGGCGTGCTGGCCCTCAGCGGCCCTTACCTGGAATGCAGCGCAGCCCGGCGGCGCTCCGCCCGCCTCACCACACGCG
>NW_010201809.1:10961-23452 GCF_000695765.1 Mesitornis unicolor
GGTCCTGTGGTGAGGGGAGCCGGGGCCGGTCCCGCCGAGCGGTGATGCTGAGGGGGCCTCTCTTTTCGTGCCGCCACAGGCGCCTGGAGCGAGGCGGCGGTGGATCACTTTCTGAGGTCGCAGCGCATCGGAGCGAGGGACGGGGTGGCCATCAAGTGGTTCCACGCCGCCAATAGTAAGGCCCGAGCCAAGGAGGCCGCAAGAAGTAAGTGCGGGCCTCTGCCGCCCTGCGCTGCGTTCACTTGCCTTCGAGTGGTCGCTTCACCGTTAAGGATGAGGGCTGATAGAGGGAGAGGGCCTGGTTGTGTGGTCACGTGTGGTTTGCTTGCTTGTAGGGGCCCATCCCAGGATGGCCGCCTGCCCCTGCGAACCACCGGTCTGGCATCGCTAGGGCCGGCAGGAGACGGTTTGGGGACCGAGGTGGTACCGCTTTCTTAGACAAACCCCTTCAGTTGCAAAAAGACAACCAGCTTCCAGGCAGGCAGCTGCTCTCGCAGTTCAGGCTTGCAGATTATCAGAGCCCTTTGTACCTCCCAGCAGACCACAGCCATGGTTAAGGGGTCTTCTGGTTTCATGTGCTCAAGCTAAGCTTGTTTGGAGTGTTCAGTTTTGATATTTGCACAGGGGAACAGAGAAGCTGCTGCTGCAGCTGAAACTGTTTCTGTGATGTGGTCATACTGAGGTTAGACCACAGCTCCCCAGTATGCCAGCACTGGTGGTCAGGTTGTGCCTATTATTTCTTGTTGGATCTTATGATAGGCCACCCTTTGCACTCTGCTGACACTCTGGAAAGCAGAAAATGGAAATTACCTGATCAAAAGTCCACCCATCCTCCCTCCATCAGATGAGGCTCAGTGCCAGCGTTAAAAGGACAGCAGGCTCTACGGTACCTCTCACCACTCTCACAGTAAAGAATTCCTTCCTAATGTGTCCTGTCTTCCTGAAACAGTTAACGATTACCAGGCAGTTTTGACCCCATATGGATGGATCTTCTCCTAGGTCTTTTTAGGGTGGTTTGAAATTGTGTAATGTTGTAACTCACTGGGGAATATTTTTTGGGTTTTACAGGACAGTTTTGTTACTGCTTTTTCCCTCCATATTATTCAAGATGATGACAGTATTTCAGGTTATTTGTAAGCAGTTTATTTCAGTGAATTTTAATTGATGATGAATACTGGGGACATATGTGATCTATTTATGTAAGTTTGATATGTAATTTGTTATCTGTTGACTATATTACAATCTTTTTTATTCTTATTTCCATTTTAACTGTATATATTGAGTTTTCTGCATGGGTGGTAGCACTGCCCAGGCTCTTGGATGCTTCTAATAATTAGAAGCTGTTTTCAAGAGCTTGCAGCATCCCTGAGATTCCCACTCACTTGAGTTGTGTTTCAGCCACCAATTTCCTGGCAGATATTTGTAGCTGACGGACTTCTTTTTTTAAGTTCTGGCTGAAGTGGGTTGATCAGTTTTGAGAATGAAACAAGGGGAATACTCAGTGTCTGCCGGTGTTAAAATCTTCTGGAGACCTTTCCTCTAAAAGGCTCTGACTGGAACCCTGTTTTAAGAGAAAAGATTAGAAATTTAGCAAGAGTGGATTCACATTTTGGATACTCACTTTGCTTTTCCTCTGAAAAAAACATGATTACTTGGCCGAAGGTATCTACGCAGATCAGTTTTCATGTGCTTGTAGATTTCTGAAGAGTTCAGTGACTTAAGTATCCAAAGAAATGCTTCTCTGTTGCTTCACAGATAGCAGCTCGTACTAGCTGATCTTCGTGGGTTAAGGGCACAGTCCAGTGTAGAAAGACTTGCCCCGTAGTTGTTATTGTGAAGCAGACCCTGGAACTATTGGTTTTGCTTCTGTTAGAGCATTCATTTCTTAAATCAACAGGTGATGTTCACATGATAGAAGCAGATGTTCTTCTTCGTGGTGGCAAAGGAGACCCAATCATGGCTCATCCACCTGAAACAGACAGTGACAACACATTGCAAGAGTGGCTAAAAGAGATTGTCAGCACAGATAAAGGCATCAAGCTGGATTTTAAGAGGTATCACAAGACAAAAAGATGTTTATATTCTTCATGTTCCTACTAGTTAACAATTTTACAGTAGACTGTGGTAGACCAAACTTTTTCGTCCTGTGCAATTTAGTGTAATGCATTCCTTCCTCAATAGAAAGTGCAGTGAAACATAATCAGTGTTACTAAATGCATTTCAAGGATAAAAGCTTTATAAGTGTTTTGAACTACAAATAATGATTTCATACTCAGTTAATTTGTTACTGAGTTGCTATTGAGCCAAGTTTTTCTGTTGTGAAAACTGAAATGGTAGTGCCTGTCTGGAGAGCTCCTATAAGTTTTCTGCTTGTGCCAAGAAATTGGGGAAGACGACGCTTCCGAATGGGAAGTCACAGAGCAGCTCCCAGGCTGCAGATGGGGCTGAGCCCCCAGGCTTGTCCTGCCATTATCAGCTTTCTGGATGTCATTCTGTACCATGGAATGGGAATAAAATGTTAAGGCTTTTCACAAAGCTTCTGAAAGCTTGCAGTAAAGTCAACTTCGCTCTCCGCTGAAGTTCATAATAATTTAGAAACATCATCCCATGCCAGCATGAATATCTTCATTTTCCTAAAGCTCTTTTTTACTTTTTTTCCACACCTTCTCCCACCAAGGAGAGTAATTATGTTTCCTGATCAGCTCCAATACTGACGATCTATTGGGGATGTCTCACATCAAGAATTAGGTGTACTCCTTTGAACATCTGATCTCTTACCACATATGATGAGGTGGTAGGTTTCTCCAGCATGGTTTGTAACACAAAAATGTTGCCTTTCCTTTTGTGTGGTAAGGTGCATGTTTTATGAAGTAGATTCCGTTTCTTTGGCATAACTTCTTAATTAAATTTTCAGACGTTCATTTAGAACTTGAACCATTAGCCATTTCATTGTCTTTAATGGAAAATACACCTGAAAAACCCAAGAGGTTGCCTTGAGAAGTTTGAAATGGGATTCAAAGTGAGCTGTGACCTCTGCAACTCCTAGCTTTAGCTTTGTATGAATTTACATCTACAATATCTATTTTCGCAGCAGATGGAGAAACCATATCCATATTAAAAAGAGCTTTATTAATGCATAAGTGTGCTGTGGAAATGCTAAAAAAAAGCTAGCTTGTTGTTAAACGTGATTTGTACCTGCTGTTCTGTGTAATGCAATCACAGTTTCATGTAAAAGTTCATGAAAATACAAAACATGTGGGCAGGCTAAATCCTTTTATTCATCACAGAATCTGTAAATGTCTTTCTGGACAGAGAAGGGAAAAGACAAGAGAAGTAGACGTTTATTTGGGTTGGATTGTTGTTGGGGTTGTTTTTCACTTTAATTATTGTTTAAATTAATTTTAAAACAGCAGCCTCTTATTTTTCTACAAGGTTTTTACTGCCAAGTGCAGTGATTTAAAAAAGCTTTTAAAATTACATTGCATTATAAGTCTATTTGCATAAAAGCATTAAAAAATAGCCCGCAGTGCAGATATAGTCAAATGAGCGATAACAGGATTTTATGTTCTTTTGAATAATACTTCTTCTGATACCATTGCTGAAGTTCTGGAGATTATTTCAACAACACTTAAAAATAAGTATTTTCTATATTTCTACTCGATCAGCTCAACTGACCACATAATCACATTTCCTGGTGGCTTTATCTGAAGAAATGAATGTATTCTGCAAAAGGACTTCAGTCCCACTCCAAAAATGCCAGTCATTCAACGTGGAGTCAGAACTACGTTTGAATTTTCCAAATGCTGTGCGATATAAACAGTGCTGTCTGTCTGGGGTATTTTGTTTGTTTTAAGAGGTGCTTTTTTGTCTTTACATTATCTTGTACTTTGTAGTGAAAAGGAAGGCATTCCGCGGGCTTTGACAACCCCTTGTATGTGGGAAAGTGTGAACTGTTCTGGTCTCAGACAATGTGAGAAATACTTCAGCCAAAAATATTCACTCAAGCCCTTACTACCTTTTCTCTAAGAAGACTTGAGCTAACACTGCAAGTCTGAAGTGGAATTCCTTCCACAGCGCAGCTTTCTCAACAATACAGAAGTTAAAATGTACAAGAATCACTTTTCACAGGAAATATCACAGGGAGCTCAGGGTAGGTTTTTGGCTTTAGTGTTAACCTAATGTAACAGCTGTCTGCCATTCCCAATTTTGGCTGCAAATCCTCACACAATTTGTCTGACCCTGACTCCATGATGAGCCAGGCTTGAGAATAACTTGATATACAACCATTCCTACAAAACAGTGAGAATGGTTGTTTACCACTTCACATCTCTGAACCCACACACTGCTGCTAAGGCAAGCATCAGCACTGGTGTAAGAGGGAGGTACGGTGGCCTTGGAATTGGGAAGATGTGGTAGCAGTTAACCATCATCTGTGCTGTTCAGGTGGGTACCCATGGGGCGTGTAGCCTGTGGTTTATATTTGTAAAGCTGGAGCAGTTGTGATCCCTCTCCTTGCTCTTCACAGTTATTCTTCCTGGTGCTCCTGTGACACCCAGAGGGACCAGTTTGTGGTGTTGAACAGGGAAAATAACCCTGCAGAACAGCAGGAAGAATGTTTTGTTGGCTCAGCTCTGCATTGTGTCACTGCAAGATTTAGAGGAAGAGCCAGATGATGGCTGCTTCAGAGCTTTTCACAATTGCAGGAGAAAACACAGGTCCTTGCTGTTAGTAAGGAAATCACAACTCTGACCATAATGATTTTAAATTCTTGAATGTAATATAGAAGGATAATTCATTTGCTGCAAAAGGAAAAAGTACATATTTTCTTGGCATTCTTTCCCTTTCCCCATTATTCCATATTTCCTTTCCTTCCACAATATTGCTGTTTCAGAAGTTTTGTTAGGATAGAGAAAGGTTATTTGTGCCTTCTATTTATGCTTTTTCTTATGATTTTGGAGAACAGTGAGAATATTTGATTTACGGTGTTTTGTTATATGCTTTAAGTGGTGCTACGTCAGCTGCTGAAGTGACTACATCTCATACTTAATAGTTAGCTGTAGGATGGGCCACTTCTTCACACTGCTACACTTTTGAGCTGTGGGAACAACTACAAAAGAGTCTGCAATGGCTTCCTTAATTAAAATCCTTTCTAAGAGTTCAATAACATCCAAGTCTTAACTTGTCAAGAGGTAGAAGAGCTATGAGGTAAGAGCCATGAAGCAGTTCATTTTGGACAGCAGAGAGACAAGAGGCTTGTGCTATTTGACACCAGCAGTCATAGTCCTCTGGTGGTAGAAAGGGTCCTCAGCATTTGCTCTCCAGCGTACAGGGAGAGTCTCATTAATGTACCCAAATATATGTGTACTGTACATTTCCTGTCCTCAGAGTGAGCTGTCATCTCACCTGTGTGTTACTGGTACAGTCTAGAAGCCGTACGGCCTTCCTTGGAGCTTCTTGAGCACGTGAAGCAGCATTTGAGGCGACCTGTGTGGATCAATGCAGACATCCTACCAGGACCTAATGGAAGTGATACTGTGGTGGATGCAAAAGGGTTCCTCGACACTGTCACTTCATTTTTCCCAGTTGTAACCTTGTCACTGGGATGGACAACTGGCTGGCACCGTGACAAACACAGTAAAGGTAAAGACAGAAAGTTTAGTGCTAACACTGCATAGTCTGTTGTCTTCAAATTGATTTCATAATTGGTTCAAAATAAGTTACATGCCACCTGGTCAGTTTGAAAATAATAGCAAATGTAAGAAGAATTGTTTTCTTTGTTGGTGTATATTTGATAGTGTTTTATAGAAATTGATTTTAGCATGTTTTAAGTACAAAACATTTTACATGTGTCATTTCTCTATAATTTTAAAGTCTTCTATTGCATTAATTGAATTTTTTTCCTAAATTTCTCAAAATATTTCTGTTTTTTTAAGGATCCCTGCTAAGTTAAAACTAGTCCATGTTGAAGTCAATAGCAACACTTTTTGACAGAACAGAGATACAATTTCCTGGACATTATGAAAATATCACATTCTATAGCTATATGTAAAATAACACTGCAATTAATAGAAATAAAGGTTTTCAAAATAAATTTATTTTTCGTATTGGTATTGCTTTTCTCCTCTTGGACAGTGAAATTTTTTATTTATAATGATTCAGCTATTTCATTTTAGAGTTCCGTCTTTTTCACGTTTGCTCTTGTGTTATGTTGCAACCTATCCATTCTAGAATTTATTGCGTCTTTGTAGAGATTGCATTTGCGACAAATTCTTTTTAATCAAATGCTCTTTATTGTAGGCTATGATTGGATGATGGTGAAAGAAATGGCTCAGATATGCAGTACGCTTTCCCAGCCTGTAACCTTCCCTGTAAGAGCAGTGTTAGTACAACAGTCGATGTCTGAGCTGTGTTGGTTAATGCAACGATCAGATAGGTAAGTTTGAGGGCTTTTGTCTTTAACTGTCTTTATTACAAAGGCACATGACTGTTTAAATTAAATGTAGCACAGTTATGTGTACATACTTAGCCTAATTGCATTGAAAATATTTCTTCGTCTAGATTATCCCTTCAGTTCTTTAGTTCCTTCAGTTCTTACATGGTGGTGTCATACAGAAGTGGTCACTGTTCAGTTTTTAAAATTACTTATTATAGGTAGTGAATCTTGTGTAGGTTTGTAATCCAGTTGCACTATAAATATTTCATAAGACTAATGTAGTTACATGGACCAAGTAGCTGAATGTTGTAATTTAGAATTAATTACATTTAAATACTTAAATTTTATAGATACTTTTTATGGGATTCAATATTTATACTTTCTATAATAATGTGACATAAAGACATTAAAGGTGATTTTTAGGTTGGAAGTTAATGAGTGTGCTATGAAGCTGGTTTTGCTTAGGTACTTCAAATACTTTCAGTGATTTCCAAACACTGGCTTAATATGTCCTTTTAAAAATAGTTCCTACAAATCCATAACAATTTCATGGAAGACAATTATTTACATGTAATAGAATGCAAATAAAGCCTGCTTTGTAAGTATTGTCTTTTACTTACCTTTTTCACCTGCTCTGCCTACCTACACTTAAGCACTAACCACGAAACCCAAGACAGGAAAATTAAGACAGTGACATGTATGGAAAATTTCTAAGTAATTAGAGGCAACAGAATGGAAAAACTAAAGTGCTTTTTTTTTCTCACTTATAGTGGTGAATCGAGAAAGAAATTAGAAATAAACATTTGAAACTGGAAAAATAATTTCAAAATATTCTTATGTCAGTACTACGTCTTGTGAGTTGTGCCATTCTTAAATATGTCCTTATCAGATAAAAGTGTTATTCCCACTGAAATACTAGGATTTTCTTTTTTACCTCAGCATAAAAACCCTGATTTTTCTTAGTGGCATGGTTGGAAGACAAATTCCTAAGACAGTGATTTACATGTATTTTAGATTAATACAGGTTTAATAAACAAAGGTGAAAATGAAGTGTTTGTCATGTGGAGATTGTGGAGCATAATGCTTTTAGCTTTAAACGGTGCTTCAAAGTTTTTAGGTTTTTTGAGGAGTTTAATAGTCTATTCAATTAATGAGAAACACTTATCTGATAAAGTACAGAAGATACAGATGGCATCACTACACATCACATAGGTGACAAAACATAGAGTATGAAAATTACCTGTAACAGAGTTTGCTTTGTATTTTCTGTTATAATGCTCTGCTTGTAACTGTTTTTTACTTAGTCAAACTTTAAATGCTCAGCCTGGTAAATTTCTTTGCTGGGTTTTTTTAGTTTAGTCCTTGCTAGGTTTGGCAGAACAGTTCACACAAGGACCAGGATACAGATAAATTGTTCTGAGCAGTGTATGATTGTGCATCTTTAAAATTTTGCTGTTTTCCTTGGGAAGTTCTAGAAAGTTTAGCTTTAGGAGCAAGAACCTGGAAGTTTTGGCTGAAGCCAAATTGTGTGACCTACCTTCATAATGGGGGGGAGGGGGGGTGGGAAACGTGTTGAGGAAATAGGCTCTGCAAATTTTAGTTTGCTTTCATATAGTCTGTCTGAACCAAGCCTTCCATGTGCCCTGTGTGCAAACCAGGATGTGTTTGATCACACCTGTTTCTGGGGTAGTAGTTTGATCCAGCAGTTGCTTTCCCCAGTACCTGGAAGTCGCTGTGGTAACAAGAAGATTGGAGAGATGCTTAGTGCTGTCGGTTGCAGCAGGGTAGAGGGTGATAGCTTGCCTGGATGTAGAGGAGTGAGGAGGGCAGGGACATTCAAAACTGTTAATTGTGATACTTCATCATTTGTGGTTGCTCAGCTTTGAAAACTAAAGAAGATTAAGTTTTTGGTATTTAATTACATTCCTAAAATTAAGATACCATAGTCCTGAATATTTTTGGGAGCTTATTAATGCAATGTCGTTCTGTCTTACATGCTTTATCTTCAGATAATATTATACTCTTTTTTTTCTTTTTCTTTTTTTCCTCCTTCTTTTTGATACAGATACAGCCTCACTGTTTGGACGGGAAAGGAAGACGTTTATTCTGTAGAAGATTTGCTTTACATTCGAGAAAACTTTGATAAAAGTAGTGTTTATTATGACATCTTAGAGCCACAAAATTCTGAATTCAAAAAAGCCATAGGAGTGGAATAGTAAATACAAAGCAGGTAATCTTTGACCATATAATACTTAGCCTCTTTAAACATGAAAATTTCTTATTCAGAGAAGTAAATTTTCCACCCAAAACAATTGTATAGTACCTAGTCATGGTTATTGGAGGAGTTTTAGTATAAAACTTTGTTGAAAGGCTTCTCAAGTAGAAATTTAATGCCTTCTTCAATAGGTCAGAATTGTTACTTACTCTTAATATGCAAGTTCTGTCTCATTCACCCAGTGGCATGTAGTAAAGGCTGCTCACATTACTTAAATATTCTAATACTACTTCTCTGCAAGCAAATGAGGGGAAGAACGGCCCCAGCTGACAGTCATGGACCAAGGTAGTATGTTACTGCTTTTGTGTAAGCCAGAGTCTATAGGACTCTCAGTCTCTACCAAGACCTGTTTTCACTTCTTACAGGGGAGGACAAGAGTCAAGACTCTATTAAGCGCAGAGCTATGCAGTTCCCAAAGGGGTTATTTTTGTAGCTCATCTTTATGCACCCCATTTTTAATGTTCTCAGAATTGATAATGTTCTCACTCCTAGTCAATAGAAAATGCTGCTTGCTAGATGTGAAGAGTTGAATCTGTGATGCTAGCATTCCAGGGAGAACGAATAGTTATTTTTACAGAATTAAAACTAATTAGGTTCTCTGCAGCATGCTAATTGTGCTCACTCCCATGCTTCCTGAGCCATCCTTGGATATATCCTTGGACATAGTCCTTGGATTGTCAGAAGACTGAGTTGGGAGTTGTAGCTACATTGCAGGAGGGGCTGGGGCAAACAGGAGCCCCAAAATTAAGAATAGCCCTGTGCTGTATATAAAGCTCATGGATGGATTACAGTGAGGTACACATCAGATACAGCATCAAAAGAGCTATAGTGGTTTATAAGATAGAGAAGTGCTGGTGGTTCTTTGAAGAGTTTTAAACTACATTTTAAATATGTGAGCAGTTACACAAAATGTTCTGCTGCAGTCTCAAACAGGAGCCCCAAAATTAAGAATAGCCCTGTGCTGTATATAAAGCTCATGGATGGATTACAGTGAGGTACACATCAGATACAGCATCAAAAGAGCTATAGTGGTTTATAAGATAGAGAAGTGCTGGTGGTTCTTTGAAGAGTTTTAAACTACATTTTAAATATGTGAGCAGTTACACAAAATGTTCTGCTGCAGTCTTTCAGAAAGCCAGAGGCTCTAAGAATGAAATAGCTGTTGAGTGATTAATGCCTACAGCAAAAATTGTGTACTTATGTGATAGTACAGTTATTTTCTGCATTCTCCTGGATTGTGCATCTTTTTAACTCTCAGAGTACAATTTCAAAAATTTTCAAAATTTGAACTGGCTTTTGAGGAATGCTAAAATCACTGCAGCCCTGCTTATCACCTGCAGGGAGAGTCTAACCTATTTCATTTTAAAAAAACCTATTTCTACTAAACTGTTAATTCCAGCAGGTTTTGATTCTTACAGCTATTTTGTATAGTATTAACACAACTGTGATAGAAAAGTTAGTTATATTTATTAATCCTAAACCTTGAAATATGGTGATTTAATGCAGTCACTAAAATTCTAGATTCCTTGTTTTTACCTACAGCTCCTTTGCCAGGTTTATTTAATAGTTGTTAGGAGTAGAGCTTTCATAATTTTTGTTACCTACTAAGATATACTTGGGAAAAATGAGGAAATATTTTTTTCCAAATGAGGAAGAAAACTATCTAATTGTACTTTGAATAGTTAAACAGAGTACTTAATTTAATTTACGTGATCCGTCAATGTGAATGGCAGTAAACATCAAAAGGTCAGGTTTGGCAGTGTTATTCCTTTTAACGAGGCCAATTTTTGGAATGAAATGCAACATAGCTGCATTAGCCAAAATGAGTCAGGCGGGTGTCTTTGAGTAACAGAATTTGCTTTTGAGGGGCATAAGGGAAACAGCGCGAGGACACATTGCTGTAGCTGTGTTTGTTTATTGAATGAAAGGTGCCATTAAAGAGCATTGGGGTTTTCGTATTCTTTTTATTGAACACTTTACTGGTTCAAGGGTTAGTCTTACTTCTCTTCAAGATATTGCTGGTCATTCAGAAGCAGCAATCCTTTCTAGCCATACATTCACTTCTAACAGATTTAAAGACAAGAGTATCTCATTGTCCTTTATTCCACAATTTATGTAAGTGTTTAGGACTGGGGTGGACTCACTCCCCTGTTTCAGCTCCTGGTTGCAGGCAGGTACATTTATTTACTTGAAGGATTTTGTCTTTCAGTTGGCTCAAAGTGGCCTTTCTGTGTCCACACTGGCAAACCTTTCTGTTATTTAGAAACCTTTTTCCTCACTTACCAGTTCCCACCTGAAGTATTAGGATTTGTTAAAACTGGTTAAACTATTAAGTAAAAAACATTATCAGCAATTGCCAGAAGTATTTTTCAGGATGCAGGCATCATGGAAGAAATATCACTGAGTAATATATATGGATATGAATAAACAGGGTTATTCAGATGAAATAAAAAGAAGATATCATCTGGATTACCAGAAAAATTAATTAAGGTAACAAGACATGTAAAACTAGGTTAAACAAAATGTTAGAAATTAATTTCATGAAGCATTCATGCAGTGACAGAAGGTTTTCACCATATGGTTAATTTTATTACTCTGTATGGATTGCCCTATATATCTGGATTTATGTATGTATTCTCTTTTCCCATGAATCTCTTAGTTTCCTGTGAAGTAATTTTTGCTGTTTATCTGAGGCTGGTCTGACTTGCACAGAAATAAATTCATTTGAATTGGTCTCTGTTTTCATGCTGGTCTTCGTACGAATGCTCTCCTTATAAAATAAGATATGTTAACTGTGGGACTGGCAGTAAGATAATAAAGGTGAGATGATAGCCAGTTATTTGTTCTGTTTGAAACGGGGATCTGTGGCATTTCTGTGTTACTCCAGCTGTTGTCTTCTTTCTTTACCTTCTGTTAGTAATCTGTTCTTTGTACTTAAAATTTTATTTAGCAGCTATAAATTCTGTCACCTCTTTGTGGAATTGGTTTTCTTTATCAGTGCTGGTTCGTGTCTGTTGATAGCTATCAGCCAGGTTTTTAGACTTAATTGTCCTTGTCACATGAAAAATCTGGTTGGCTTCAATGGAATTAGGTATTGTTCAGGTTGTCCAGTTAACTGGTTAATAAAACATTTCTAATTTACTGCAAATGTAGTTCAAGCTTTATAATTTTCTATGAATTTGATGGAACTTCTAAGTTGATAAAATAGCAAGTTACAGAAGAGAACTGACATCGTTAGTCCCACACAGCTACTTAATAATATCCTGCAGTAACATGTAAGTATACTGATGAAAGAAAAACAGAAGCTGATTTTTTGAGGTTTGTATTTTTTAAATGTGCTGTGGAATTGCAGAAAATGCCCCCAAAGACACATTTTTCAAAAGCAGTTCTCCCCATCTTCATCTTCAGCATTCATTTGAAGAATTACTCAGTTTTGGCCTAGTCTGACTTAAAAAAAGGTCTTTTTTTAAATTTAAATTAAATTTAATTAATTAAAACCTTCAAATTAAAGTCATTTATGTTTTATACATCAGCCATCTGCCTGTGATCAGGCCAGTTGCTAATGTTAATACGTACTTGTTTCTGCACTGTCCATTAAACCTTATTTAGCATTTGAATTTGAGCACTGTAAAGCTTGCACTTGTAGTTTTTATGTGTGCATTGACTGGATACTGAAGAATTTGATCCAAGCACCAGGTGTGGGTTCTCTTTTTCACATCAGCAGTGTTTGTGCTGCAGCCCCAAAAGCGCCTGAGTTCCTATGTGCAGAACTGGACTTGCATA
>NW_010201809.1:23483-25019 GCF_000695765.1 Mesitornis unicolor
CTCCTTCTGCAGCCCACCATCAGTAATTAATGCTGTTGGTGATTAAGAAGACAGAGGAAAGTGAATTATGCAGAAGGTCTTTATAACTCATTTAATAACTTAGTAATGAAATCATCCTGCCCTTCCTTTTAAGAAAAAAATAGAAATTACACTGTTGGGGAAGTGAAAATGTTTGGGCTGATTTGGGGTTTTGTTTGTTTTTTAAAGGTCAGGGGAAGCATAGTAGAGCATTACAAAGTGCATCTGACATTCTATCCAAGAGTTGGAGGAGCTTTTCCATAGATTTCAATGTTCTAAAATTACTACTTGATTTAAATGTCTTTCAGAGAGTATTTCTTCTAATAAGGGTAAAAATACTAATAAAAGATACTAGGAAGTGTTTGGGCAGTTTTTCAAATAAACTTTTTTCCCATAAGCTTTATGTTAATTAGAAACCTTTTTCTACCACAAAACTATTTAATTACTTGCAACTTCTAATTGAAAACCAAATTTTTGTTGTTGTGTTTTGATGCTCATAGACATTTATTATTTAGATCATTTTTTTGTTGCAGGAATATCTACAGCGTGATCTGTGTATTAGCTTGTTATATTTACTAGCACTTTTACCAATAATTTTATGTATAAATCCTGTACTAATCTGTGAGCAAAAGTAAGAGCTGTTAGGGTGTTGTATTAGTCTTTAATTCTTTGCCTTTCTTCTAGGGTTTTGATGGACGAGTTTTGGCGTATGTCTTTGCAATGACAAGGATATTTTTACAATGTAAGGTGTTACTACCTTCTGGCTACAATTACTTCTGATAACATCTTTATTGCAAATTACTGTCATTATGGCATTACTACCCTTTTAGTAGCATGGTTGAAGAACATACTCCACATGGCAGTTACTCCGGATTTCACTGGGGCATTAAGGTCTGTTTCCTTGTACAGGAGCAGTAACTTCTGGCAGATGTGTGCAATAACCAGCTGGGGAAAATACCTTGGACTGCCACAGCAGAGCTTATTAATTAAAAACCTATTAAAAAGAATCATTATTTTTTGTCGTTTCCAGTAAAATTCAAGGTATTGTACTCCGTTGTCTTGTGAATTTTGAATATCTACGTTTTGGGGGCAATTACGTTTTTTAATATCCTTACATTTTTCCTTGGTTCCCTTGAATTTTTTAGTGATCCTTATGTCATTATAGCTGTTGCTTTCACTGCCTAATTAAAAAAAAAGGCATATGCAAATTCATAATCTCAATGGGGAATCTGTCCAAGCAGAATCAAAATGTGCTTTTAAAAGGTGTTCTCATTATAGTGTTTTTAAAATGTACGTACATGTCAAGTTTATATTTTTAATTAAACTAGATTTTGAGAGAGAAAGCTGTAACTTAAGCCATCTGTGGCGGCTTGTGAAAGTACCCAGAATTGCTAGTTGATGCCTTCAGGGAATAAAATAGAGGAATTAATTACAATTCATCAGCATGCTTCTGCATCTGGATTTCAGAAATTTTGGAATGACGGTTGGAGGGTTGGAAGCGAGTTCCAGCTTGGCATC
>NW_010201810.1:0-5271 GCF_000695765.1 Mesitornis unicolor
GGTCGCGGCTGGACCCGTCCCGTCCCGCCCCGGAGGGCGCCAGCACGGCGGAGCCGCGAACGCCCGCTGCGGACCGGCAGCGATCGCGCCTCGGCGCTGAGCACTGCCCGGAGGAGTTGCCCCACCGGTCGCGCCTCGGGTCCCTAAACCTCGGCGTAGGGGTCGGTACTGGCGGAAGGCATATGGTTTCTGGTGACTTTTCAAACTAAACAGTCTGTTTATTCTAATGAAAAGGTAACTTTGCCATTGCCTTTGCTTTTGTCGTGAGAGGTTGGCGTGTCACTGCTCTTTGAGGCAAAGGGGAAAAACGGCAGTACGCTGTTTACACCTGGGCACTTCCAGGTGTGCCTGTCGTCTTGTATCTTCGATATACAGTGGTTAATTCAGTGGTTGAATATAGAGTCCTGAAGTAGGATATTCAAGTTGGTTTGCTGCTGTATTGGATAGGTAGCTGTGCTGTTAGGGACAAAAATTCACCGAACACTAAAAAAAGAGGCGATTTTGTTTGCTCTGTGGAAGTGGTGGTGTGCCCTTGTGCTGGAGGTGGAGGTGTGTTGCTGAAGTGCTGCTGTGCTTCTCACTGGTAAATCCTGTCCCTACTTGGAAGTTGATTGCAAACATATGACATCATAAAAGTAGTTGCTGAAATAGGAGCAGGTATTTCTGTTGGGAAAAGCTAGATTTTTAGTCTTACCTCTTCGTAAATGCCATCATTACTAAAATCTGTGGTCATATTTCTTAATGTCAGGAATCTGTATAGCTGAGGAATTGCAGAAATAGGATGGATGACAGTTGTCAAAAGATATCAGATGCTTTTACAGATGAGGAAACTTTGGAAAGGTTCTAATGTGGCTACGTCAGAAACTGGAAAAATTTTCTCATTTCGCTCTGTGAAAGGTTATGTCATGAGCTGTAGCATGCGGGCTTGTCTTTATTTGAAGTAAACAATGGTAATGGTTTTGCTCTGATGGGTTTAATGCCAGTTAGAATACCGATTTGTTAACAGTTCTCCTTTATTCCTACTTTCTGTTTAATCTCCTTCATCTTCATTATGAAGCTGGTTAGATTTATATGTTAATAGTCTTATCACTGATGCTTTTCTTTATTGTATTTCCACTGTGTAAATAAAAACTCTTCTGTGCCTAAAGTAAATGATTAGCTTTTAAAGTATGTTGCATTGTATCTTGCTCCAGTTTAGCTAGTAATTTAGCAGGGTTCTAGTTACTGGAACTTTTCTACTTTAGACTCAGAAAAATATTAAAGGATCAAAATAGTTAATCAATGTTGAATTGAATAGTCCTTGTGTATGAGGAATAGATGAAATGAAGCTTTGAAACCAGCCAGAAAAATGGCCAGAGCAGTAATGAAATGAAGGTGCATCTTTAGCTATTGTAGGAGTTTAGTACGGCATTGAGTTAAAAGGCAATTACAGATAAAGTTAAATTCTGGTTCAAAGCCAGTTGTGCTAACATCCCCCTCTGCTGTTTCTAGAAAATATTTCCATTGAGTTACTCTGCAGAACGTTTTGTGCACATTGTGCTATCAGAAGACTTGGGTGAATGTAAACACTGTTATTTTAAACTATCATTGTAGCCTGCAGTTTTCTATGATTTTAGATATGGAGTAACATTGGATGTGAAATATTTAGCAATATAAATTGTATTTATATCACATATATAAGCACACTCATATATAGGATATAAAATATCCATTTATCTATCCATCCAAAATGCATTTATTGAATAGTAATACTTATATAGAATACAACCATAAGAAAGAACTAATGTATTTTCTTTGATTTTATGTAGCTGTAATCTGATTGCTTAAACCAGTGTTTTCCTTTAGTGAGAGGAGCTAGTCTTTATTGAACCCCATGAACACCAGCAGGACTGACTAATGGTGATTTTGCTGTGTAACAACACAAAAAGTGCTCAGTTAATTTGGTGCTGAAATTTCTTGGTGGTGGATACTCTCAAAGCACACTACAAAAATGAAAACAAACAAACACCCAAAAATGCAAACCAGAAAAAAGCCCAATGGCAAACCAAGCAAACCCTCAGAAAACAAATGAGTAGCTAAATAATCCCGATTCATCCATGAGCCTCCTGCTGGCTTTCCCCTTCAGTTTCAGCTTTATTGTGTCCATGCTCTGCACAGCCCTTCTCTGTCATAATAAACAGGTAATGTGCAGCTTTAATTTCGGGTCTAGTTGTAGCAGCAGGTTTGAACTGGAAAAGAAGAGGTTGCTGGAGGTGCTGGGAAAACTGGGAAGGCAAAGGTTTCTCTATAGTGAGCCACAAGTTGTTCTTGCTCCCTTCACTTCCCCCCTGTCAGGGGTTTGGTCTCGAGCACTGTCTCTCTCGATCCTTCCAGTTTGCAAAGGAGGAGACCACATCGGAAGCTCTTGAGATCACTGGTGTGGTGGCAGGGTCTTCTCCCCAGCAGGTCACACCTCTGTCCTGAGCAGGGGCTGAGCTCTGCAGCTTGCCACATGTTTTCTAAGGCAGGAAGCTGAATTTTGCTCTTCCTAGCGCTTCTGAGTACTCTCTTGTCTTCTTTTCGAGACAGAGCAGGTGTGAAAGAGCAATGGATGTTCAGGTAGAATAGACCATCTTTCTCCAGGCTTTTTCCCCTTAAACCTCACGAGCATATGTTCAGACTTTTCTCTAGAGCTCTGCGTCCTACGCATGCACCTCTGTAGAGCTGTTCAAGCCCTTATGTACTCAGCTGTGGAAGGAGAGGAGAGGTGGGCGCAAAGATGTGAGGCTTGAGAGGTGGGTGGATTTTTTAGAGAGGATGTAGGGGCTGCGTGGAAATCTCACTGTATCCCTGAGGCACTGCAGCATGAAAGGTTTGCTGGGTACCGATACTCTTGTTTCCATCCAAACCAAGGCACTGGTGCTTTGGGCAGCACTTCAAATGCTGTTGTACCTCTCCCAGTGCTCAGTTCCTCTGGTATGTCAGGATCTGGATGGTAGTGCTACTGCAGCAGCATGTTTCTGGTCCAAGGGTTCAACTAAAAAAAAAAACTACTCAAGGAGCTTTGCTCTTTTGATGTGAGGAGCTCTCGGGTTATTGCAGTCATATCCTTGTGGGTTTGCTCCGAGCAGTGTTATTTTATTATATCAGTACCCTTGTTTGCCCCTTCCTGGCTTCAGAGCCCCTCTTCCACACTGAGTGCCTGCCCCAAAAAGTCTTTAGCTCAGCCTGTCTTTCTGGTTCCTTCAAGTTGTCCTGAAATGAAGGTTATCCAAAAGCTCAACAAACCCAGAAATTTGCTAACAGAAATTGGCAAGTCTTACTGAAATGAAGTAGCAGAGATGTGGTCAACAGTATTGGCTCACCTTGGCAAATACCCTGAAAGGAGAGGAACCTGGGTTAACGTTCCAAGCATCAGGAAGTGTGTGTGCATGGAGGGCTCAGCATTTGTGCGAGCGCTTTGTTGTGAAGAAGATTCTCTTCCAAGGGTGGCAATCAGTGGTATTTCAACAAGTATTTTTAGATGTTTTCACTGCAGAAAATATGTGGAATACTCACATCAATTAAAAAAATCATATTGTGCTGTTTTATAGAAATTAGCACCATATTTAAAATATAAAGTGGATAGCTGCTTTTTTTGTGCGTTGCTGCAGCATGGTTCCTGGGTTTCTGCTGCCTGTGCTGTAATTGAGCAGTGCTCTGCAGTGGCTGTGCTGCTTCTGGCTTCCACCGCCAAGATTATCAGAGTGTCCTCTTCTTTCGGGGACAGGAATCATACTCTGTGTTGAGTAAAAGGACTGTAACGTACGCCTGATGCAGTAAACCCTGTCATTTCAAAAATAACATGTGAGGACTTACCAGTGTGAGACAATGTCATTAAAATTCAGAGCACATTTCCCTCCTCCCCAATTTTCTCCCTAAGATACTAAATCAGATCTTGTTATAAACTACCTAAAACACTTTTTGAGGTGACATTTGAGTAAATACTTTGAGAAGAAAAATGTTCCTGGAATTAAATTTGTTCAATATCCCTTCCAATCAAGTTAAATGAAGGCATTTTATGGAACTCCTGTTTCAGCTTTATAGCTGATGAAGTTTGACAGGAGTACAGAAAATAGTATTTGTATATCTTTTGCATTCACTATGGGACTGCTTGAGATCCCTTAATGTACGTGGTTATTAATTTTAAGAATGCATCTAGGTATACTTTTGTCTTGATTTAAAAAACCAGAAAACTATTATGCCTTCTGCAGTTGTTCTTCCTCTATGCTTAACATGGTAGCCCAGTTACATAGAGAAAGAAGGAAAGACTACTTTTATTTTCTGCTCTTCCAGTAGCATTCACAGTTCTTGACAGGGAAATTAGGTGAACGTTAGAAAGCATTTTAAAGAAAACATTAGGAAATGTTTTAAAACTCAGGACTCAAGGATAAAAAAAAAAGCAAGTATTTTGTGAATCCTGCCTTAAATATGGAACTAACATGTCCTCATGGAGGATGTTCTGACAACAAGCATCCATCCCTGAGGTTGCTGTGTGAGCTTGTCTGCTCATCTCAAGCTGGCAGAGAATCAGTTTCTCAAAGAAATGTGAGGTACAGGCCTGTTGCTGAACTTATTGTGTTATTGTGGCGTAGCAATTTACATCTGCTCAAACAAGGGCACTTCAACGGAGCACATGCTTCATGCTCTTTCCAAGCACATGTTAAAAAATTAGCTTGCATTTTCAACACAAAAGGCTGAGGGTAACTGTTCATTGGCTTTAAGCTCTGGCATGAGAAGGCAGGAGGAATCCCTTGAGCTGAAGTGGCCCCTCAGAAACTGAGGAAGTAAGAGCTGGAGACCTGGTGCTTGCATTTAGCTGGCTGATTTGTAAACTTTGGGATGTCAGGAAAGCTTGGGACTGGAAACCTTGTGCAAAGGCTTTCTGTCTGTCTTTATCTGTTTTCTTACTTATGTCACATGCTTCCTGAAAAGTTAAAGTATGAATTGGATGGCAAAAAAACTTTTGTGAGGAGATGATGTGCTTACAGTGGCTGCCCTAAGGATCGGGACTGCGTGTTGAAAGTGAACATTTGGAGGTGTGCATGGAAGAGCATCTCTTCCCCAGTGAAGGCATTGCCTAGTCTTGGTGTGGAGTCCAGACAGGTATCTAGTGAGTGAACAGTTGGAATATTTGGTGAGTTATGCTATACAAAGTGTGCTCCAATTGCTTATGTTTAAGTTGACGAAGTTGTGAATAACAGTCTTAAGGACAAAACCAGTAGAAAATCACAGAATCACAGAACGTTAGGG
>NW_010201811.1:0-4430 GCF_000695765.1 Mesitornis unicolor
GGGGGAGGACGATACAACCGACCCGCCGGGGCTCCGTGGGACTGGGGCTGGGCCCGGGCCCGACCTACCGCTTCGGCCTCGCTTTCCCGCCAGGAACGCGTCCCCTCAGTGACACGGCTATATTTTTATTTTTTTTTGTGGAGGTGGGGGACGCTCAGGGCTGGCAGGGCACGACTGTCCCTTTTTCCTAGTCTGTACGGCGATACGGAGGGCAGCTACCCCCTGTCCGCCTGCTCCGTGGCTGATTCCGGCCGCTGGGCCCTGTGGCAGTTTGAATAGGATTAAAGCCCTGATGCTCCAGGCAGGAGAGCGTTTATAAACCACTGCCCTCTTCTGGACCGTGGTGATCAGCTTGAGGAGTTCTTGTTCTGAGAGATCTCACAGAACTCCATTCTGCTACTTTTCCGAATGCTTCTGAGCATCACCGTGTTAGGTCTTTCGTTCGGTGGTATGTTGCATTATTATAGGGTCACATAATAAGCACCTTGTTCTGTACAGAGTACCTAACTCTGTTCTAAAATATTTGCCATTTTCAAAAAACTGTAACTTCGCTTCTACTTTCTAAGCCCAAATGGTGTGTGTATGGAGCCCAGAATTCATATTAGTTTAGGTATAAGCATGAAAAATATTTACAGTTCAAGATGCTTCCAACCCAAAGTAAAATATTTATGACAACAAATATTGTTGTCATAGGTTTTTGACAAGCTTAAAAAAAAGTTTCATGACGTGCAGCTTCTCAATTAGCAATTTTCATTTTGCTGTGTGAAATGCCACAGACCTACCTTGTCCAGCCTGTTCCACTCCTTGAATTATTCCAGATGTAAAGCCACCAAAGGAGGGATTAGTAGGAGCACTGCATCTGAGTGGGTAGACCAATTGGTATCTGAAGATAATAATTTCGACTGAATAGTAATAATTTAAAGGTTTTTCCTTTTGCAAAATGCTTTTCCTAAGAAGTAAAGGGATTGGAAATGGAGCAGCCGCCTTTGAGAAATCACTTGTAATGTTCAATTATGCCTCAAGGGAAGGATCAGAAGAATTTCAAGTAAATATTGCTTATTTAGCATGATTTTACTCTGCCAGTTTCTAAGGAACCTATTAAACTAATATCTAAGTGCTGCACGGGGATTATGGAAAATAATGGCATCTGCCCAGAAGGGACAGTAAATTATCTGTTCCAGCCCAGGTTTATTGCAGCTGCACGTACCTCTGAGCCGTAGGCTGTGCTTTCTTCTACTTTGGGCAAGATAAGACAGAGTGTTTCTTGCAGAGCAAGAAGGAGGTAACACTTGCAGGGCTCTTCCTAGTGCTTCTGAGTTTTGGGCTTGCTCATTATAATGTTGTTGGTTTGGTTTGGTTTTTTTTCAACTCTCAAATGTATATGTAGAAACTGTAAAACTAATAATGTGTAGTGAACCAGGGCTCCTACAGTAAATATCAGGAGGACCAGAGAAAACTGCACAGGTATATCTGTTCTAAGCTTTTTGCATTGGTGAAGAACCATCAATGCATACAGCAGAAAGAGAACAAGCCACAAACATCAGTGTGCTACGTTCTCCTTAGCTCCAGCTGCTTAGTAAATAGGCTCTTCCTAGCGTGGGAAGTGTGTCTCTTGTGCTCATTTATCCCGAGCCAAGTAGTAGGTAGCAATGTAGCTTAAAGACAGCCAATTCTACAGACATCAGAGAAAGACGGAGGGAGTTTCTTTCTTCTTGACAGCTGCGAATCTTTGAACGTGCATGGTCAGACACGTTCAGTCTATGTGTCATGCTGGAGTAAATACAGGAGGAAAGGCTGATGTTCCTCCAACCATTTTCTTTAGTCTTCTTTGAAATGACTTTGTCCAAGTTGCTTTTGATTTAATTCTCATCATATACTGTACTACCTGCATGGCATGCTACCAGCTTATCATTTAAATTGGTTTTATCCCTAATACTTCCGTGTGTGTTAAGTGGTTGCATTCCTAGCCACGTAGGATTGTGTGACAAAGTTCTTAGGAGACCACAAGCAGCTGCCTCTGTGGAGTTCAGAGGTGAAGAAGTGAAACGAGACTGCTCATTATATTTCAAGTGACTCCTGCTAAAACAAACACAGAATTAGATTTAAGCATGAATCAGATTTAAGCACCATAACATTTTGATAGGAGTGGGATTTCTTTGCTGGATGCCACCTGCCGCAATCATGTACTATCAGTTTATGTCAAATACTTTACACTTAGTGTGTGACATTTTAAATTAATAATCCCCTTGAGATGATGCACACAAAATTCTTATTTCAATTCATTGGAGGCTTGCTTGTTCTCATAGCTGGAGACCGTAATATAAATAGAAGTACCCTACAGGTTTCAGTTCATTACTGATTTCAGTATTTAATTGTTTTTAGTAAGCAAAACATTTTATTGTAACATTACATTGTGTTTGATTATTTTAGCAGTAAGACAGCTATATATAATAGGTTTAAATATTTCTATACTTAGCATGTACAAACTTCCCATCTATTATAAGTTGTTTCTTCTATTCTAGTTTACTTGCTGTTTAATAAAACCTTCTCTTTCTCTGTGGCTATTCTGGAATCAGACTTAAAAGGGCATAAAACCTGCCTATTTGTGAAACTATATACATTTGTCTACTCTGAGAGCATACTCAGATACAACCACTTACCTAAATGAGTGTTCACAGCTCTCAGTTTTCTGCAAACTGCACAGGAAAAAGTGTAATATGCAATTTTGTTCTAAAATATTTATGAAACTAAGATGATATCCATTATACTATACTTTTTACATTGTACATAGTTGTAATAAGGTATAAACAAATGCTGCATATTTTAATATTAAATATTTACATTTGCAAGAAAGTAATTTTTATATTCTAGTGCATTTTAAAATTTCACTATAATTCATCTGGACTTGTGCATCTGCCTGTTGTATCCTTGGCATGTTGGTCAGTTGTTCCTGGGGTCAGGCTGTTTCACACCCAGTCTCTTGAAAACCACCAGGCCATTGTCAGGTTGCCATTTGCACCTTAGTCCTTCAAGAACAACGTGACACTTTGTGACAGTTTGGCATAGGGTTTGGACTGGTTAAACTGTTTAGCCTTCAATTACTCCCCTGCAGCCAACCTGTTAATTGCTGTACCATTGCTGAGATGTGGAGAACTTCTCAGCAAGGCAGGAGATGAGCGCTGTTGACAGGGTCTGGTGTTGCTGAGGAAGAGGTCCAGCAGAGCCTGCACTGCTCACCATACACCTAGGACTGCTGTACTGACCTACTTGACTTTCTTCTGGACCACACCATAAAATGAATAAAATGAACATCCATTCTATTAACATCTGAGTTTTTTAAAAGAGTTGGTGGCAGTGGGAAGAGTTGCAAATGCTCAGGGGACAAAGGCAATGGAAAAAACCAGAATGGAGAAGGCGATATTTTTGGAGATCAGTGCTGAACATACATGGCATAGAAATGGCCATCAGCAGAGTTATACTGAGTGGAGCTGAGAGGCAGATTGCTGCAATCATTTGGAGGCTGGGAATCACCAACTGCATTGTGGCATTATTTGTTAGTTTTGAGAGTGCAAACAGCCAGCAGGATTTTGGACATGACATGCCATTCAGAAAGCCCCTGCCTCCTTTGAGCTCAGGGTGACGACCACAGTGAAGCATGCTAGGCTTTCTCCACTTGGGTACCTTTCCTGTGTGTTAACCACATAACCCCTTTCTTCCGACATGTCCCTCTTTCCTAGCTCCTCTGAAAAGGAGGTCTCTCTTTCCAACAAGGAATATCTTTTTGGCTAAGACATAAGTCACGTAGTTTTAACCCTAGCAGTTCACCCAAGACTCTTTGGGCAAGAAAATGTGAGTGGTGATTCATTTTTTACTCAGCGAGACTCTTCTTGCTCATTGAAGGTCCCTATTGTATTTCTCCAGCCTTCCAGAGAGAAATCCATGATGGAACCAGAGTGGGTATCAAGACTGCTTCTTGACAGCAGAAAGTCATGTCTGCTCATTCCTGGGATGACAGGAAGGCAAAAGAGTTGTTACTATACAAGGCATGTGTAGACATGTTGAATCTCTAGAGAAAAAGTGATGACTGATGTAGGCAATAGAGAAGCCCACTGTTCCAGGAAATGTCTAAAGAGATCATACTTTGCTCTTCTGAGCTAAAATTCAATCATCACCTCTGTTTTGATATATGATTAATAATTACTGGGGGAAATAGAAAGGGCAAGCTTTCCAGCATAGCTTAAATTTACCACTAGTTTTGACTGGAATCAATGATGACTATGTGAGAATGTGCATTTGCATTTCCTTTCTCAGAATTGAATTATGTGGTTCTGGTTATCCAGGAGGAGGAAAGTATCAGGGAAGACCTGAGAGAGGCAGATGGTACAGGCTCCACTTAAAGCGAGTGTACTGTCAGCAAGTTTGCTGACGAC
>NW_010201812.1:0-291 GCF_000695765.1 Mesitornis unicolor
CTGATGGTCATTTCCTGGCTTGTCAGAGTTACTCACCTGGGCACATTGTTTTTATACCATGTAATTTGAGTTACTTCTGCTCAATGAGTTTGGCCTTAGAAATTTCTGTATGTTCCTACTTATAGAATCACAGAATGGTTTAGGTTGGAAGGGACTTATGTGTCATCTAATCCAATCCTGCTGCCATGGGCAGGGACACCTCCCACAAGACCACGTTGCCCAAAGCCCTGTCCAAACTGGCCTTGAACAATTCCAGGGAGGGGACATCCACAACTTCTCTGGGCAACTGTT
>NW_010201812.1:533-1071 GCF_000695765.1 Mesitornis unicolor
GAAGGTCACAGTTCCCATACACAGCTTTGATATTTACAGCTGTAAATAGGGAGGCTTTGATAGACAAACGTGTGCTCATCTTGGCACACTGGTCTGTAGTGTGCAAACCCTTCTCTACTGCAGGCGTCTAAGTGCAGAGTGGCAACAAGCCCACTCAAGGGTTCCATGATCAGGCTGTGTGACAGTGGTAGAACACATGCATGATGTCCCCACGTGGACTTTAGCATGCTGACTGCTCAGTGCGAGATATGAGTTTCACACATGGACTGTTTGAAGGAACAGTCTGGATGGCCATGTCTGAAGATTTATTGCCAATGGCTCAATGTCCAAGTGGAAACCTGTAATGTGTGGTGTCCCCCAAGGTTCTGAACTTGGAGCAATATTGTTTAATGTAATTCAATAATGTCTTCATAAATGACACAGACAGTGGGATTGAGTGCAATTTCAGCAAGTTTACAAATGACACCATGCTGAGAGGTGCAGTTGATCTGACAGAGTGAAGCAATGCCATCCAGAATAACCTTGACAGGCTGGGGGA
>NW_010201813.1:0-10743 GCF_000695765.1 Mesitornis unicolor
GTTCTGTGATTCTGTGTGATTCTGTGATTTACACTCTTTGAAATCACAGGTACTCCTTGTATTTGAAGATCTCTCAATGGAAGACAGGATACTTTCCATCTCCTTTGTGTTAGTGGGAATTTTGCTATGGAGTTCAATGGTGGCAGAATGCTGCACTCTTTATGCATATTGCACTTTCCTCCCATCTATTTGCTTTAGTTCAATTAATTAAAAAAATAGAGGAATCAGGTTTAGTCATATCTTATCCTTTGCATACCCAGGCTCATGTGGGACTACTTAGTAGACTTATTATGGTTGTACTTTTCCTTTGAACTTTGTTCTGCTCCGAAGGAACAACAGTTCTGAGCAGCTTTGCAAAATCTTTTTCTTGCAGTTAGCAATTAGATTATATCCTATTTTGCAAGTCCCTAAGGTACCAAAACCCAGAAATAATACACAATTACACTGCTCCAGTTCCAGGTCAGTGTGAAGGTGTGACTGTGATGAAATACATGTTTCTTCTTACTTGATAAAACATACAAGGTTGGCTATTCAGTAGCAAATGCTGAGATTTATGGACTCTGTCATTACTTATTTCCTTTAAATCCCTGAGCATTGTAAATGATGTGACAAACACACTTTCATCATGCAGTGGCCTTACATAGTTCTGCTCCTCTCCCAGCCAGCATTTAATTGCACCCATCCTTCAGTCAGCCTATCTCCCCCTTAATTACATTCTGTAACATACAAATTTCTCTAGCTGCTTTGGAGGCTGGGAAATGAAAAGTCACTGCAAAGTCACCTCATCTATAAGCAGACAGCACAGGGTGAGAGAGGAAACACAGGTCACTGCCTGTTGCTGTGTGTGCAGACAAGGTCTGATTTTTCTTTTGTCCAGTGGGAGCTGACACATTTTTGCTAACTTTGGGATATCTTTTTCTTGCCCCGCTAACTCTAGTGAGAAGCTGCTGCAAACTTGGATTTTGCTAGCTCAGGAGGTAAGTTAGTCTTTTCATCATATTCTGAGGATGAGATAAATGCACCCCAGGATTGATATGGTGACTTGAAATTTGCCTATTTGATTGAATGTGGAGAGTGTGTAAACATCTTGCTCTTTGGCTTTTTATTTTCAATATTGTAATGATGTTAAGTTACCTGGTCTATTCATCAAATACTGAACTGTGATGCTATGGCAAAAAAAAAAGTAACTTCTAAGACCCATTTTGAAACAGAAATGAAATCTTCCCCTGCCTCCTTCCAGCTAAATTGTTTGACAACATCACTGGGAATTCATAAAAACCCTGGTTTGGCTCTTCAGTTCCTAAACTCATCATATCCTTCCATAGAGCTCTGAGCCATTCAGCCATGCCATTCTCATAAATCTGGACATATTTTTTAATCAAAATCGCTCTGACATACTGTAAATTCTCCTTCCTTCAGGTCATATAATATTCCAGGCCACAACTGTGGACATATTGAGAAATAAACAAGAAAATGCTTTTCATATCCCTTTCATACACCATCTATTTTCAAAAGCAAAAGTTATGGTTGAGCAGCAAAAAGATGTGACAGAAATCATCACGGTGTGGAATGAGGTCACTAAAATGGCATGTACACAAAATAAAAATCCTTTTTACCTTGCCCATCAAAGAAACCATAATTTAGCATTTGGGGAGATGAACTGAAGTATTTTCTTAATGCTAGGATTTTCTTAAATGCCAGAACAACACATCTATATGTCTCTTGATATAGGCAATGCAAAGTCCGCTCACCTCTGGTCAAATCAGATCCAGCTGAGCCAGCATCTCTAATGGTGTTGAGAAACAGTAAACAACAGAACAGGGATGTAATAAGATTTGGGTATCTGGTGCTGGAGAGCTAAACCCACATATGGACACAGTGAAAACAACTAGTGAACTTAACCATGAACTTAACCAAAGTACAAGATTTTATTTGAATGACAGCAAAAGAATAACACACAATTGGTTTCATCATTCCTACTGAAACCTTGAGGTTAGGAAGAATGTAAAGGATGAGAAAGCATAAGATAACATGAAAATTGCTTCTTAAAGGATGACCTTCCAGCTCTGATCATGAACCCCCTGCTGCCAATGGGAGTCTTTCCCTTATTTTGAAAAAAACCCTTGAAATGTCTAAAAGCTAGAGCGTTTCAACAGACACATGTGCCACAAGAAGAAACACAGTCTTTACCATTAATCATTTCCTCTTTGTTTTCTGAGGAAGGGAAGTAGCATGTACTTACTTATTTTGCTGACAGAGTTAAATAGGTGACTCAACACACTTGTGCCTGCATTAATTATTCAGCTGCCTAATACAGTACATCTCTCTGTTTTCAAGACAGCTTACTGTGCCAGTTCTTTTTGATGTGGTCTTCATGAATGCAGAAAGCCCATACAGTAACCCACAACTTGATCTACTAGTTGTAAGTGGAAACTTTTTGGAACAAACTCCATGAGCCTGACAATCATCAGTCGTATTATTAAGACAGGAGTCTGCTCTTTTACATTCACAGAAATAATGGAGAAGTGGTGCATAGGTAGGAAGTTAGATGCAAAAATATAGAGACAGATGAACTTTTCACCCTCTTCTCTTTGGGAGAGAGGTACAGCTATTTCCTTCATACAAATAACACAGAAGATGCATCCCCCAGTCACTTTGGTGCCACCCTACTGCATTTTTTGTTGCAGTGGCAACGATGTGAGAGCTGAGCTTCGTATAGTGTGCTTTCTTCAGTTGTTTGCCAAATTTAATGAAGTGACAAGGAATCTTTTGAGCTAGATCTTGCCTGCATTGTATGATTAAAGTGGGGAAGTGCCCCTACTATGTGTTAGATGTGCTTCTGGGTAAAGATCAGATTTGCTTGGTTGGCTGAATTCAGGGGGTTTTAGCTTTCTGACTATGTCAGATCCAATAAAAAAATTCACAATTATTTTGTGCCTGTTTCATTTTGATGGCTATCTTTCATTTTGATGGCAGGAAGCCAAATTTCCTGCATGCTTTACTAACCTTTACTTAATGTCCTTTATCTTTTTTTGATTTCTATAATTTTGAATTGGCTTCTTTTGATTCCATGAGAAAGATCATTTACTCCAGAAACCAACACACTGCATGAAGATCTAGGCCTCTTCCATCCACCTGGAACTGGTAGAAACAGGTTTCTTACTGGAATTTCCTCTTGCAATAGGCAAGTCAATACATTTAATCTGGATGCTGTTGCTCCAGAGACTTGTGAAGGCAAAGGTACAATATTAACAATTTCTTCCACTTTTGGGTTACAACTCAAAACCTCCACAGGGCAGAAAACTTTTGCTATTTCAGCACTACTGGAAGGAGAGTGTGGTAGAGGAAAAGCTCAGACACTAAGAAGAATATACAAATACATATACATATACATACAATGTGTTATTACAATGTCAGGGTCTGAAATCCTCAGCTGAGATCATAGCCCTGTTTAGGTAGGCTTTGTAGAAGCACCAAGTAAGAGACGCAACCTTCAGGTGTTCAACATCTGACCAGGAAAGGCATGGATACCAAGTGGATATAGATTCAAATTCAGATTCAGTTTCATGCCAGAAACATGGCATGGGCACAGTCAGAAAGATGAAGACTTTTGTTGGTGTCACATGGAAGTGCCTGGCAGAGTGAGGAGATCTTGGGTATCCAGACTTCCAGCCTGCATGGACAAGAAGGAAGTACTTGCTGCTGTGGTGATGCCAGCACCACTGTCCGGAAGTTCACAGGCTGATGGAAAGCACTGCAACACCACCTGTGCCAAGCAAAGTGTGTCGCACTGGAAGCTCAGTTTGCAGCTACCTGAAAGGAGATTGTTGTGAGGTGAGTGCTGGTCTCCTCTTCCATGTAGCTAGTGATACAACAAGAGGAAATGGCCTCAAGTCGCACCAGAGGAGGGTTAGACTGGATATCAGGAAAAGTTTCTTTACTGAAAGAGCACTGGAATAGGCTGCCCAGGGAGGTAGTGGAGTCACCATCCCTGGAGGTGTTCAAAAAATACTTGGATGTGGCACTTCAGGACATGGTTTAGTGGGCATGATGGTGTTGGGTTGATGGTTGGACTTGATGATCTTAGAGGTCTCTTCCAACCTTAATGGTTCTACATTGTATTACTTGGGGAAGGGACTGAGGGACATTTTAATCAGGGGAGGACAATCTGACAAACACAGGTCATCAGGTTCATGACAAATTTTGCTTGTGCAATGTGGGAAGGCAACTGGCATGACACAACTTCAGTGGAGTGGAAACACTGCCATGCAATGCTGCTTGTTTTCAGTTTGGCAGATGGTGTGATTTGGCCTTTGATTGCCTTTTGAGGTTCAGTGTCTGAACTGTGTTGTGCTGCTCTAGCTGCCACTGTTACTGCTAACAGGCTCTTTGCTTCCCTGGCGTCCATCTTGTCCAGAGCTGCACAAAGAAGTATCAGACTAAATGGATTAGATATAATGTTTTTTTCTGCTATTCAAGATGGGGAAAACAGTGATCTTACAGGGTGTTTCCCTTTCCTACATGACAGTTTTGTCATAAACTTTTCCTCAGACTTGTTAGACATAAGGGCTTTGAGGCTGGGTTTAACACTGTCCTCACAAGCACAGATGTAGTTTCCTCTGGAGAAAGGACAAATCAGCGGTGGTATTGGTATTTCTCAGGCTAATGATGAAGTGGCAATGTCACCAGTGCCATAAGAGGTAACATTTGAGGAGGAAGCACTAGCAACGGCCAAGGCAGGTGAGGTGAGGATAGCTTGGTGCTGAGCTAGTGCTCTGCACAGTGACAACTCTGCTTTGTGTGAGGACCTCCAATTGGAAGAAGCAGCCAAGACAACAGAGCACATGGGCAGGGGCAGAGGCTTGTCTCTGGGTGAGCTAGCTCAGGCCTGGAAGCAGTGTAGTCACTGCTGAAGGCTGTTATCACTAACAAGTCCCATGGGCAGGCAGCGCAGTGCTCCATGGATGCTGCTATGAGACTTCCAGGCTTGAGCTGTTATGCTATGAAGAGGTTTGCCACCTCTCGCTTCCCAGCTCCATGGGCTTCCAGAAACATCTGCAGGATCTCCATGGCACAGAGCAGGAGCTTCCTGGATGTCCCAGGTCTGGAGGCATGCAGCTGCTGGATGAGCAGCTATTGGGTCGACCCAGAAAGCACCAGTGTTACTCTGTGCTATTCAGACAAAGGAAATAACCAACATTCTCTTAATTAAAATTAAATATGGGAAGTGAGATTTCTGAATCAAATCAAGATAATTTGACATTGCCTTGCCAGATTTTGCACTCCCTATTAATGGCAGACTCAGATGCCTCTTGAGGAAGAGACCAGATATGAATTTACAAATGAATTGAACAGGCAGGTACAGGTAGTTACCATACAGATAATGCCTGTTCCCTTTCCCCTTACATAGCTCTAGAGCCTGTATATTCAGGTACAGAACAATGACTTGACTTTGCCTACTCAATCCTATATGTTGGCAAGGCAAAGGGAGAGATGAAATGCTATAGAAATCATAAGGGTAATGCATTATAGCAGAATGACACTTTCTCCATGCGACTGACACAGAAGGAGAGACACATGGCTCAGATCTTCGCATCAGGGCTGTGCCTCCCCATTAAAGAAGCCAGTGAGACAAATTGCAGTGTATGGTCAGGACAGGCTGAATCACACCCATAATTTTTTTAACTTGGTAGGCAAAAAACACAGTTTCAAAAAGCCAAACAAATGAAGAACAGGTCAGTGTGTGCCTCTGCAATGCCATTTTTCCACTGGCAAAAATGTACTTTCATTTCCACCTCTCCCTATAATTTTGGGTAACTGTGCTTATATTAATGTATTCTGAGTGATATGAGCAAGCTCTCCTGCTCCAGTACCACGGGAAGGATGGTGTATCCCTAGGGGCTGTGTCTGGGGAGCGGCAGGGCAGAGAAGGCAGAGTGCTCTGGGATGCAGTGGGAAAGAAAGAAGACTGGCAAAACTGATGACACAGAGACTAGTAGGAGGCTTTGCCCACACACACACACAAAAGGGGTTATACTGGGCTGGTAACAGGGAGACAACGATATTCCAGCCAAGACGCCTGGCAAGGATGAAACATACTGAGCTGTCATGATTAATAATAGAGTTTAATCCTACACTGTGAGGCATAAAAGGTATGCAGAACCCACCATGTTACTGATGTGATAGAAACTCATGGCTGGGTTGTGCACGGCGTTGCCGGATAGCAGTGGAACTGGGAGAAGCATAAACAATTAAGCATGCTGCGTCCTGTGATGCAGGGCTGTGCTGCTTTTGGACCCAGCTTCTTGCATCTCCCAGGTGTGATGCCCACCAGCACAAGAAGACAGACCCACTGGGCCCAGCAGCAGGAAAACCCTTAGAGTTGGAAGGGCTTAGGTTTGTGCACAGCTGTTCTGTGCTGTCAAATGTGAAGTCTGTAAAACCCTTTTCCTTATTTTAGCTATTATCTTTTTAGCTGTTACAATAACATCAGAGCATCTTAAAGCCTTAACTCCAGAAACTGTTTTTCAGCAATTGGCTCAGTTTTAAAACCGGAAAAACTATAGACAAGGCAAGAAAGAAACCTGCAGTAAACAGCAAGTTTAAGTCTTTGAGGCCTACAGTAGTGGATCAGAAACTAGTTTTTGCACCTCAAAAACGACAATTTTGCTGACTTTTGCTTTCATAGTTCTCTCCTGAAGATGATCTCATACTGCACACAGGCAGTACCTAGAAGAAAGGAAAAAGGCTGCGAAATCTTACTATCAACTCAGCCACTGAAACACTGGAGAATTTCTGTGAAGTCACTGAAAATTTTCTGTGAATTTCTCTGAAACCAACAGCTAAATATTTTCCAGTTGATGTTACACTCCAAAGTATAACCTTTGCCACACATGACCCAGACTTATTAAACACATTTATTGTTTTACTTACCCGTTCCCTTCTTTACTGGTAATTCGATACATTTCCATTCACATTCTCCAAACTAAAAGTTTGTGCTTGGGTCCACTACAGGTATTATAATCCCAGCTTCCAGAAATGCATGCATGTTAGCTCAAATTGCCTCTTAATTCAGGTCTTCTGATCACAGGTGTAGTGCACTATGTATAGGCAGTTGTTTAAAATAATCTTTGCTGTCTGCTGGAGGACTTTTGGAGTGGGTTGTACCAAATTTCATTCATATAGTGAAACTTTTTAAAAAGTAAACTTCTCTTAGAAGAATTCTCTGACAGCTTGCAGCCACATCCATGCTGCATAAAATAAGATGCAGAAGTGGAGAGTCTAATGGGGTAAAGAAAAGCTCTGGGGAAGTCTCTCCTATGAGTTGATTATACCTCGCTATAAACCCATACTGCTGCAGATTCTGGGGAGAAAGGGAGCTTTGTTTGTTTGCTTGTTTAAAAGTACAACCACTAGTTATTGCATAAAATAGGGTACTTCATCCACCTTGAAATTCATCACAATGCATAAGAAATGGCAGAATCCTTTGGCATTGATATAGTCTAGCACATAAACAGAGTAAGCTACTTTTCCTACCTCAAGGTTTAGCAATAAAACAGCCTATTGTTTCCTTTCATATATTTGTTCTTTCATATATTTGCAATATTTGAAACATAATGTTATAAAAAAAGTCTCTTACAATCTACATTTTTGTGAAAGGGATGTATATGTACACTGCAGACTCTTAGGAGGAAACAGTTACTTTACAAGCACAATCACATTTTAAATGTGAATATTTCCAAAGATTTTTATTTTTAACCATGATCAGATGTTTCAGGCTACATTAAAGAGAAAGCATGGCAAACAATTCCAATTTAAGGCAAGAGGAACACAAACCATGTTCTGAATACAAAGAATTTGGGGGTTTTGTTTCATTCCTACACTGTTAATTTAATTTAAAATTTGTTTCTACTAATTTTAGACATATCTAAAACTAAACTTCAGTCCAGAGCATTTTTCAGAAGGAAAAGATGAGGACTTACAGTGGAAATGGTGGACAAGTACCTCTAAGCTCCACTCAGAGAGAAAGGACCATGTAAGGGGAAGGTGGGGAATGCAGGAAAACACAACTCCCTGCCATGCTTCAGGGATTTTCTCCATCTCAGGTTTCTGTATCAGGGATAATCCCTTGGAGTGCTGCACAAATTGGTTACTGATGGTGAAATTTCCATGACTGCTTAGAGGGGTTATGTGCTTCAGTCCCACCGATAGTAATACAAAGTAGACATTTAAACCCTCGAAGTACTTTTGAGAAACCGATACTGAAATGTCCACAAAGGTTACAAGTTCAGCTCCAGCTTTGCAGCTTTACTGGGAAAGCACAGTCCCAGCATCCACCACTGGCAATTTCATGAGTAATATCCTGAATATTCTCGCTCATTTCAGCAGTTCCCTCTGTGTCATAACAAAGACCTTGCAGCTTCCTGAAGAAGACCAACGCGCACTCCGTACACCTTCTGCTTGAGCCTGATGCCACAATTCCCATCCTGAGTTTTTAGGCTAGAAAGAACTGAGTGTGAAATTCAGCAAGGCTTATCAAACTCTGTGGGTGGCACCAAGGACTGCAACTTAAATCCCCGTCACAAAGAGAGGTTGAGAAAGGGAGTAGCTGACTGTAACCTTTTGAACTTTCTGAGAAAGTCAAGTATTGCTTCACACCCAGGGTTTTTGTTTGTCCCCTTGGTAGTTGTTTATATTCTTCTCTATGGAAAAAGCAAGATATTTGAATCTTGAGGGCTTTTTATATGTGCTTCTGAGTTGCCCCAGTGCACAAATAAACTGTGTAGGTGCTTTGTGATCAGAATAATCTCACGTGATCAGTCATACATTGTTCTCTTGTCAACAGCAGCCATCTAGGACCAGCCTTGTGTCCTGGACTGAATACAGAATAAACAAGCACCCTGATGGAAATGCTCCATAAACACCCAGAATCTGGAGACATTCTTAGCTTGCAAGACGCCAAGTTATTTTCTGGGAAGAAAAAAAACCTATTATATTCAACATAAGACCATTTTATTGGATGAAAGATGGAATATGGAAAATTTCAAACAAATTTATATATGAAGAAAGTTTGGGAGTTGTGTGCAGGTGTTAAAAAAACCCATTTTTTAAAAAGTAATTCTTTTCGAAATACTTGGTCCAATCTCTGATGGCATAAATGAGAAAAGATACTAAAACTAATGAGGCTGATACTCACTTGCATCCTTCGATATTATTGTCCCCTTATGCTGCTCAGAGGACTATGGTAATTTATGATTTTAGCATTGCAACCCCTTTCTCACAGTTTCTGGGAGGCATACAGCTCCTTGTCCAATACAACCAGGTCATGACATTCCTCTTCACTTCAGTCACATTTGTGGTAGATACAGATAAAGCAGTTTATCTAGCAGTTGTGCTTCAACAAAATGCTTTTCCATATGAAATTGTCTATAGATGACTTTCAGTTTTAATTAAAACAACAAAAAAAAATACGGATCCCAGACCAGAGTAAAACCTCACCTACTCTAGTATCCATAAAATTCATATGATTGTGGGACGCCTATCTTGCAGGTAAGGGCCTGATAGGATTTTAAACCAGCTTGCTGTTGTTTTGGGGTCTTTCTCCTAATCTACAGGCTCCTGGTGGAGATGTCGAAGATCTGCCCCAGCAGATGCAATGTACTGCTACTGCTTTTTGTACCCTGGCCAGTGTATCCAGGCCTGCCTTGGGATCTCTACAGGGCACTCATGTGAAATTGAACAGCAATATCATAGAGTGCCATTGATATGCATAATAAAATCTGTACCTAAAGCTGCAGGTTAATGATCTCCTGGAAAAGAATTAAATACATTATTAAAAAATGTATAAGCATGGGGGCAAGCTGAAACTGTAAAAACAGTAGTGTTCTTCAGTGCTGACCTACTGAAGGGTGTTACTGCCATCACAGGAATGAATATTTAGCCCTTAAATTTTTTGCTATAAAAGTGCTCATGGCATATCTTATAATCCTTCTGCTTTTACCAGTGCTCCTCCATAGACAGTGCCAGCATTTAACAGCACAGGTTCATATCTGACAAAGGGATCTCTAACTACTTTCCAGTATTATCCCATTTACGGAAATTGCTGCTTCTCCATAAAATCAGTAGTGAGAATGCTTCCTCTGAGAAAAACATTTCCATCCTCAAACTGCCCAAGGGAGGAATTAAAGAGAAAAGTATATACATCACAACAGGATATTCTCCAGTGTGTTATTGCTGTTTTAGTATGCAGGCTTTTATCTCCGTTCCTGCCTTTCCACTCGTCGCTGTTCATTATCTTTCCCCTTGCAATGAAGCTCCAAGACTTTTCCACACTCTGTCTGTAGTTGAGAAAGAAGAGATCCTGGCAAAGGATTAGATTAGTATGTAGAAGGGGGAATTCTCCTACTTAGAGTTATGCCCTTAGCAAGCTTTGTCATGATATCTGTATGTTATCATGATGCAAAGTCTCTCATTATGCTGCTCTTCTACCCCTAAAATACCTCCCAGCTACCCTGCAAACTTGCCCTATTTATATATTTGATTTGATTAAACCTAACAAAAGTACTGATTGCAATGTTTGGATTCAGATCTTCAATTTTGAACAAAACCACTAGTCAACAGATACATTCTGGGAGATGAAAGAATTGCTTTGACAGAGGGAAATGTGACACCTGCATAGGGACCAGGAGAGTGTTGGAAGAGTAGCAGAAGCACCCAAAGAGTAAGATGTAAAAGAAACAAGAA
>NW_010201813.1:10755-24628 GCF_000695765.1 Mesitornis unicolor
TCTTCTTCTTTCCAAACTCTGTCCGTAGAAAAAAGGGAGAAACTAGAATGCTTGTGATCCTGGACTGAAAAACTAGTGTGGGTTGAGGTGATCACTGTGTCACACAAGTCAAGGAATTTGTATGCATTTTGGGTGACTGCAAGTGAGAGCCTCTTTGTCTGCTTCCCTTTTCTCTCCCCGTGCAAATCTGTACCTGTGTCAGGCACAGCTACAAAGGCACTGGCATTTCTCAGAGGAAGGATGGAAAGCTGGCAGTGTGTGATTGCCTGATTTTAGATGACAGTGGTACTGCCAATATTTGCTCCTTGCAGAAAAATGAACATACTGGTGTTCAATCTAGAGTTTAGGGACGGGGAGAGGAACTGCTGTAGAAAGTCTCAGGCTGAGTTTCTCTCACTGGCTGTAGAAAGGGCTGGCAAGTGTGCGGTGCACCATGGTCTGGTAGGGGTCTGCATGGTACTGGGGGTCAGCCTGAAGGCTGGTAGTGCAGCAGCCCATGCGACTGAAACGGGCAATGTAAGTCATCTCATCCCCTGCAGACATTCAAGAGCAAGGAGACATTTGGCATGAGTCTTATTCATACAAAATGTAGTAACAAACCACAGTGTAATATGGTAGCACTGATTGTCCAAATGTTTTTAGGCTAGACAGTCTTTGTTGTCAATACAATGGCAGGGCTGAAGATCACTGCTTTATATGCAGGTTTGGCAGGGCCTGAAATGCTGTGTGCACCTAAGAGGTGTTTGTAAATTGGAGATAAATCCAAGAAAAGAAGGAAATAATTCTAAAGTGAGGAAGTTAGAAGGGATGATACATAAGAGGGCAAGAGAAGAATCCAGTGGACACAGTCATTGCCTGGGATAAACAGGGTAGGAGGGGAGAATTCAGTGGGTTTGAATGAGATCTTGATAGCAAGAAAGAACGGCATGTAAGGGTGATGTTTCTGCCAGGAAGGGAAAGACTAGACACAACAAGACAAAAGAGTAGTCTATAGAGTCTGCTGGATTATCAAGGGCAAAAATTAAAATATGCAAACCAGAAGATAATCCAAGTGCAGAGTTGTCTTCTGCAGATTCCCTGGGGGAATCCTGTTAGCTTCAGCCAGTTAGGATGAACTCAGCATGACCGCTGGGGAGATATTTGTGGGAATGGTGTCCTTGAGAAAGCAAGAACATCAGGGGTGACCTGCCTGAGCTTCTGAGCTGATGCAGCTGGTAAGCAGTGCAAGCAGGGCTGCCCTGCCACTTCTCATGTTTGGCGGCAGGGCTATGCTATCCCAGTGGCTCTGGGTTAATCCTTAGAGTATGGGAATCAAAGTAGGCAGCGCTGCTCAGACCAACCTGACTGGGCTCACCCAAAGCCATTGGTGTCTGTGACAAAATCCCAGGTGTCCATCACACCGCACCCCAAACTCCCTGGGCCATGCCCTGTAAGTCCTCAGGCTCTAACTACTCAAAGGTTTTGGCATGTGGCTTGTAGGATAAAAAAAGGTTGTCAGCCCTGCACAAAATGGTCTTTTAGATCTCTCAAACATCTGATTCCTTCAAATCTGAAAACAGTGATGAATCCAGTAATAAGTCAAGGGTGAGTGAGATGGTGAAATGAAAAGAGTATCTTTGCCTCGAGCCTTGTCTCTTTTGTATAAGATAATTCATGCCAAAGGGTTATTAGTTGCCAGATGTACCCGAGACTCTGCTGTATGTTTATTTATAGTGACATGTCAAGACAGTGGTGAATTGAGTTGAATTTAAAATTAAAATATTATCCAAAACTCAAGAAAAATTTTAAGAAAACATCATTAATGCAGTGATCTTGATAACTGAAAAGTATACACATACAAACAGATGTAGAGGTGGCACTTTTACTTGTGTCGGACAGCTTTTCTGTTTTGTGTGGTGACTTCAGCCCAGCAAACTTCCTAAGTATTTTCCAGAACTTGGATGTAATCTCCAAAATAGTTCTTAATTATGTAATTGTGGTTCTGTTCATTAAAATCCTGATCCCAAAAACTGATCTCTAAACAAAATTTAGCATAGAAATATTGGTCCAATTTATGGATCCTTCTAAAAACAGAGAATCAAAGTCCGTATTCTTACATCTCAGGAGCTGTAATGGCCTGCTGGCCTGCAGCTGCTTTCTCATCCTCCATCTCTTCCAGCTTTTTAAACTGCCCATGCAGACCACCCTAATTCCCCCAGCCTCTGTTTGCTGGGTCCTTCCCCTACCCATCTCTGAGGTGTCTTGTCTTTCTACTATGACTCACGCAGCTCATACACATATAGGAGATGAAAGAGGATTTGCAGAGACAGACAGCAAAGATTAAGACTTCGAGCTATGCTTTTTTTTTGACAGTCTTCCTGTTTGACTTGCTTTTTCACTGGCTGAAAAATACAACTGTTGAGCATCATCTCTAACATTACCCGGTCTCAGAGCCCTTTCCACCTTTCAGCATAACCCTGTCTGTAGAAGTCATCCACCAGAATGACATTACTTTAAATCTCTAGGTACACATACAGCTCTTCAGGGTGTGAGGACAGAGTATCAGCTGCCAAAGTCTGAGGGTTTCTCCATTTTTTTAAATATCAGCTGAGGGACTAATACAAAGCATCTTGCGTTCCTGGTGAGACTCAGAATATTGTCTGAGAAATTCAGAGACCCAGTGGATCAGTGTACATAGTCCTGAAAGAGGAGCATTATAAGCACCAAGGGAAAGTAGGCACTGGGTTGTTGAGAGCTGGACCATGCTGAGTGTCACACAGTTACATCCTGCCCTGTCTCCAATGGAGGCATTGAAGGAAGGTATAGAAACTCCCCAAGGGGAAGATGGAGAAAAATCTATCTCCTGGGAGTCCTCTAATCCTAACAGAGGCTGGTCAAGTCTGAGATGTGAGCTGCTGCAGCCCTTCCGAAAAGCATTTTCTACTGAAATGTTTCACATTTTTGCTAGTGTTTAAAGACCTACATCTTATTTGAATCTTGCTAGGTGTAAAACGTTTGTGTTAGAAAACTGTCCCTCTCCTAAAGGCAAGCACCCAACGTGCACGGCTGCAGTAAAAGACCTGAGCATGGGTCTTGAAAAGGGGATCTCCTGGGATCTGATAACCTATTGAGCTCTCAGCTGCCTGATGGGCACTTTTTCACTCCACTGTATGCAATTTAAATTAGCCTAATTCACCACTGTTTTGCAGACCTTAATTAACTTTATCAAAAAGTGTTGTGAGACCTAGAGATTTTTATGTTCAGTTCAATATGAATTTGCTCATGTATTGATCTGGACACTGTCAGGGATTCATCTATTTTAGGATTTAACCAAACCACTAGACTATGCTCATTAATGAAAAAATATGTTTATTTTATTTCTCCCTTTTTGCAGAGAAGGATGACAAAATAAAGGAGCCAAAAACCTCCACCCTTCAGATGTTTTCCTAGCTCTTTCTTGTGCAGAGGCTGGGAGAGCAGAGAGAAGGAGGAGAAGTAAGATAAGGAAGGGGAAAGCTGTGGAGAGAAAGTACATTTAGGTCTAATTTGTAGGACTTACAGAACTGTTGTAAAAGGACAGTTTTCTAAATTTTAAATGTAAGGCCAAATTACTTTCTGGTGCTGCTCCATCAGCTTGTACAAAGCGCTGCCAGAAAGGTCTTTATCCTAGTGTTACATAGCATGAAAATGGGGAGCTTGTTCTTTCACAGAGAAATATGTGAAAAGATCCCAACTTTGCACTGCTAAGCCTTATTCTTGGGAGCCATAAATCCAGTTGTTATAATGGATAAAAGATAAAATGCTGCATGGGCAAATGCCCTGCACTGCATGTGTGTATACACCCACAGCTGTCCCCCTGCACCCCTAGCAATCTGTGCTGGCCTTCCCGAGGCACAGAGACGCCTTGGTGGTGCCTGAAGCATCCCTCTCTACGCTGACAAGTGGGATGGCACTCCATCAAGAGCAACCCTGGTTTGTACAGCTGGCTTGGCAAGCTGGATGAATGCGACTGTGCCCTGAGCATGGCCACGGAAGACAGGGCTGTGTCTTGCAGCACATGGAGGAGCTGGTGCTTTCCACAGGCCTTTGCCTCCTATGGTCCAGCAGCAGCTGCGTCCTCCAGCCCTGTTAGTGGGCTCTGGCTCCCCAGTGAGCTTGTTGAAAAGTTGCTGCAGATCCCAGCAAGGACATTCCCTCCATCTGTGCCTCTCCGAGTGTGAGGGAGATGCGTTGTGGCCGAAGACTGAGGAACGTATTCAGTGATAACCTTTGCTGCAAACAGATACTTGGTTTGTCATTGCACTGCATGTGCTCTGTTAAAAGCATTGAATTTAAAACTGTGTATGAAGAAGCAGCAAGAAAGCACAGAACTTATCAAGTGGCAGACATGCTTGAAAAAACGGTAACAAGTTTTGTTAAAAAGTTGCAAAATTCAAAAAGCTTTGACCAGTACTACTAACAGAAAAGCATCCATATTCCTAATGCAATTTTGAAGACAGCTGCATGGACTTAATTAGAGAACTAGATTTCAGTGTTTGGAATGAATAAAAAAACCACTGTAAGAAGGCGGCACAGCTGTTTAGAACTTTCTTGACTTTCAAGAGCAAAGGCACACTTCTCTGTTGGATTTCATAGAATGTTCATTGAAGGGTTGCTAAGAATATAGTTGCAATGAACTACTGTAAAATCAAAATTGTTGTATTGCCCACATGCCTGCTTGAGGCCCTGCAGTTTGCTTTACTTGTTCATGCTTTTGAATAAAGACTGCTGCTTCCAAAAAGTCCTATAATTAACCACATTTCTTACTGGTGCAATGACTTCTACAATAAGAAGTGACCCCTTGGTGTATGACCCAAACAGATGTATGTAAGCTTTACCTATAAACTTTCAGAGTCTTCTTTATGAAGTTTTCATTAAACTAGATAACAAAAGAAACCATCACCAGTGGAATAAGCAAGCTCTTAATCTAGTGCCAACAGAATTATTGCCAGGTCTTTTTATTGAAAAAAGAATGAGATTCTTTGTGGAAATCCAAACAAGGTTGCTTCTTAGATGTAGGCTGGCAAGTGGCAAATTAAAGAGTCCAAACCAGACCCCATTTGTGTAACAACAAATCTCAGAAGGATTCTGCCTCTTCTTTTGCCTCTCATTTCATCTTTGTTGTATTTCTTTCTTAGATACTCTGATTTCAGTCCAATATTATTAGAGCTTTTCCAAATCATGTAGAATAAGCAGAGCAGTACAAGGGTTTTTCTTTGTATTGCCAGAACATTCATGTACCCTTTCTATTATAAAATGCTATCTTCATGTTATGGGGCTATACTCTGATATTCATGAAGGGGTTTTATAAACATTTACTAAAAATTATCTGACTTCAGCTTCTTAGGTAGTGTGGGGAATATCCAGTTAGCTATTGACAAGGTCCAGTACAGATTCAGCTGCCAGAATTCAATAAAGCATCATAGTCTGAGAATTAATATGGTGAATCTGTAACACTTCCAAATATATACATCCTACATTACAATCAAGATGATCAAAATACATAAAAGCACTTAATGCATAATAATATGTGAGAGCTTGCACATTAAGTTTGTTGTTTCACCTTCTGTAACTGTGATCTGCAGACATGGACCTGGATGTAGGCATTAAGATTGGGATATGAAATATTTTCAGATAGACACTGACTCTGAAAAACTAGGAAAGAGGGATTCACCTCACAGGTAATGAAAATGCTGCAGGAGTAGTGATGTGAGTCCTGATCTTGCCTCAAAACCAAAACTCTCACTGGCTTGCGAAGGGGCTGGGGTCTGCACTGACCAGGTTTCAGCCCCTTCCTTCTCTGGATTATTACAGGAGTTTGAAGCCCCTGAGCATCAGAGGCCAAAGGTTTCCTATGTAGGTGGAGGAAATGCAAAGGAATGCAAAACGAGGTGAAAACTCTAACCAGATGAATGTTGCAAAAATTAATGAACTTTATCAAAGATTAGTAGCTGTTTTCCTGTGCAACATAGGTTTGCAGTCCAGCAAACAGTTTATTTGAAAATCAGCAATTTTATTCTAGCAAATGCTATTTCTTGCTAGGTTAATCAGTGCTCTTAGGATGCAGGGAGCACTGGAGGGTTATTTTAGCTTTACAGATGCATAAAAAAAGAAGATCATCAATTAAAGCTGCCACTGTAAATACTTTGGAGCCAGGATGATTCCCTTCAACTGTTTGTCAATGAATGGCATTATTCAATATGTGTAATCCTTCAAAGATTAAGAATCATTATCTAATAAACTATGCCATAGTGCATCTGTAACATCTGCAGTTTCCTGGTCACAGAAATGCATTTGTCACAGTGAGCACACAGAGGAAGCAGGCAACCATTCCCCAGCTGAAAACCTTATGAAAGCAGGGACCTCACAGAGGAGGCTGGGGAGGGCTCGTGGGGGAAGCTGGCTCTGCACGCTGCTTGTTCCCTTGCATAGAAAAATCAGAGCTGATTAAAAAACCAAAAATCTGTAGAAACTTGGGTCTTTAAAAGACAAACCCAAAAAACCCCAAGCCTAACAAACCCAAATACTTGTGGATTTTCAAAACGTCAGGCTCAAAAGAAACCACTTTGAAAGCAGAGAAGGTTGCTAGACTCTTTGCTGCTCTCAGCATCCTTGTAAGTAACTCTCCCCACAATTATCAGCGGAGTCTATTTCACCACAACGGGTTTAATTGTGCATTGACGCTGGGAGTGAGGGAGGGAGCGAGATGACAGGCAGCCTCTAGGAAGAGATTTATCCCCTCCCCATCAGGCAGTTTGATAAGGGATGTTGATTCTGCTTGGTCTCACAATGGCTTTTTTATTTGTTTGCTTAATACTGGGCTGTTTCAGAAACACGCACAGCTGAGCTGACAGGAGATGCAAACATAGAGCACTCGTTTGGGAATTACGGGGGTGGTGGTACAGAGGAAAACAGCCTCTGTCTTCTTCACAGGAAAGTCAGCTGATAAACTGATCTTAAGACAACGTATCTTCCTTCCTGTAAAATGCAATAACAGGCAGATCTTGTGACCTCGATGGCCTTCTGCTGAGTTTATTCCTAACTGGGGAGGGAAAGGGCGAAGCTTTCCTTGGCAGACGTAGCACACAGCTCCTATGTGAATCATGTGGCTGTGCTTAAAGCCAACAATACCAGCATAGTGGGCCACATATCTTTCAAAGCAAGTGAGTTCACAAAAAAGTCCCATGCACGCAGAGATAAGCCGCAGCAGCCCTTTCATTAAACATCCGCTGTGTACTTCCTGTCGGAGCCGCCGGCTTGGCCCAGGGGATGGCCGACTGACGAGAGCCAGCAGCGACTCATGGCTTCTCGTTTTGCTATTTAGGCCAGATTTTCCCCACAGCACTCGGTAGAGGGCAAAGAGAAACACATGTCGCCCTATTAAATACACACAGCTTTTGCAGCCCTGCATCATGCTACAGCCTTTCTCATCTCTGTCTTGGCTCTGTGCAGCAGAGTAAACATTATGAAGAACATAAAAAGGAGTTTTCCTGAATTTTCCCTGAACTTCCCTGGCATCAGAAAGCTTTAACAGGGTGAGGTCTTTTCCCCTTGAGAAAACATTCCTCCCACCCTCCTTCCTCCTCAAATAAAGTTGGCAAAAACTCCTTGTGCTTGAGGGCCATGCTCAGGGGTCCCTCCAGGAAACTCCATTCAAAAGAGTTAATGCAGCAGCTCACTTGCCTGCTTTGAATCATACTGTGTCCCTGCTCACTTTTCCTCCCCTTGAATTAGCTTTGCTTTGTAGTAGCCAGATTGTTACAGCTCACTTCTACTATACAGGTTGGTGGCAGTAAGCAGGCATCAGGAAAGGCTTTCTCCTGCCATGCACCACAGATGGCCCTTTACATATGTGCTGCATGAGTGTAAAGCCCTATCATCTCGGATTTATTGGTATTGTACACCCCACTGCTTCTAAAACCCACATGCCCTCCTCTAAAAGATCCAAGAGTGCTTCCACTTAATCCTCTGAGCATTTATGGCTGTTAAAGTTTGTGCTGGTACAGAACCAAGAGCCTAGGGCAGGACCTAATTTTACGAGGTGCTATATGTGAGTCCTGACTCAGGACCTTGTGTGCCAAAAAGAACTAAAGGAGTCAAACAAGTCAGGAAAGGGTACAGACAGGACGCATGCACTCAGAAGAGTGTGCATAGATGTTTTAGGTCTGTTCATAACTGTCCTTATTGTTATTATGGGGAAAATGAGGTTTAAATTAAAATGGCTGACCTATTTTCTGAGGGAGGGTCTGTGCCTGAGGTGCCATTATTGCTGCACCATGATTGCAAATGGGATCAGAATTCAGAAAGGTAGGTCTATGAGGTCTGTAATAGGACCAAAGGTCAGTGATTCCCAAACAACCATGTTTAAACCACAGTATGACTGTCCAAAGCCTGGCAGGGAGCTGAGAGCTACCACTGCCAGTAATGGTACTGCCTGCCACCACCACTGGATACATTCGACAGCAGAGGTTTGTGGACCTCAGACTGTTATGTTCCTTTGAAGCAGATTTCTACCAAATAGGAAGGCCAACATTTTCAATCATAACTAGTGACACCTCCTTCTCAGCTGTCCTGCTTGAGGACAATCTGCTGGAGAGGGAAGCAGGCACACAAGCTGCTCACCGGCAACCTGATTCCCATCCCCTTCCTTTCCTGGCTCCCTGGGCTGAGACATGGCACCCCGTTACCAGGCGTTTGATGCCCACATAGCATCTCCCAAGTCTGACATACCTAGGGGCAAAACTTATAGCATCCTCCTGCTTTTTCACCTGAGGTACTAGCTGCAATCTGCATTTTGTGGCCAGCCGGTCGTCAGTGGCCCAACTGCAAGTACTGTTCACAACTTGGAAAGTATCCTAGATGTAGGAAATAGCTTTAAATACAGAAATAAACATGTTGCAAATTCAACAGACACCTTTGATTATTGGACAGCATGCACTGCAGCAGAGGAAGTTCAGACAGAACATTCTGTATCCTAAAGTGGGCTAAATTAAAAGAAAAAAATAAATAAAATCCAGTGTCAGATGTCTGCCCATTAAGAAAGTTTTGCCACTTTCCTCTCTTTCTTTTTGTCCATCTGGAAGGATGAGAGATTTGCATGGAGCCTCTCCAAGGCGTTTCTCAGAAGGAGGTAGGCATCCTTTCCCCCTTCTGCAGAGCAGTTTCCCTCGTGCAAACACAGCACCAGAGTGTCTGACCTTGGTAAGTCCCTCTTCAGCTCAAGGGTTATTTTGGCAGAATTTAAGATGAATCTTTTACATGGACTCTGAAAGTCACCTGATCTATGTGGTGCGAGTCAAATGTATGACAGGGAATGTCCTAACAACTGATCTGTAAAGATGACTGCAAGGCTGTGCCTAATCCTGTGCCCTGGCCTCTCACTTAACCTAAATGAATGCATTACTGCCACAGAAAAACATGCTGCAAAAAACCACCCAAACTTTGCTCTAAAAGTCAGTTCATCTGGTGCAAATTCACTTGGCAACAAAATCACCCACATTTTTTCATCTTTGAACAGAACATGTATTTCTTCTAAGATTACAGGTCTTTACAGGGTGTGATGGAGGGTGGGCAAGTGATGTGTCATAAAGGTTTTGCTGAATGAATGTCTAGTTTGAGACAAAGCTACCCTACATAAGGTAAAGATGCCCAAGAAGAGGAAGAAATGACTTTTTATTAGTACAAAAAAAGAAAATATGAAGAAGAGGGGAAGTGTTTTCCCTATCTTCTTATTACAGCATAGTTGGGAAGGTTGCAACCTGAATCTTTAACCCCCATAAAATTTCCATGTGAAAGGAATGAATTCATTTAAGACAGTTCTGTCTTCCTGCTGGTTTCCAGGGAACGTTTAGATTGGATGTTAGGAAAAATTTCTTCACTGAAATGGTTGTCAGGCACTGAAATGGGCTGTCCAGGGAAGTGGTGAAGTCCCCATCCTTGGAGGTATTTGAAGAAAGGGTAGGTGAGGTGCTTAGAGACATCATTTAGTAGTGGACAGGTTATAGATGGGCTTGATGATCTTAAAGGTCTTTTCCAACCAAATAATTCTATGATTCTATATCCCAAGGACCTGCCTTGGGCTCCCCCTGAACAGGTGGTTCTTCTGACTCAAAAGAGAAGACAGAAAGTTTATGTCAGTCACTTATCAGAGTTCCCATTTCAGTTCCTGTTCCTGTGTTCTGACCATAGAGTGATGAGCACGCATATGTTTGCAGGAAAAAGCATAAATATATTAGTGGGTAATACCTGTAAAACTTGTAGTTTATCAGGACCCAGTGGCCCTGCATGGGTGGAAGAAAACTTCAGCCTCACTTGGTGGCTGCCACTTACTCACCCAGGCCAGGTCCATGGAAATATTTGAAATAACACAAGAAATACCACAAAAGAGAATATTTCTTCACCGTACACAGATTTCATAAGCTATTCCTTAGTTGGGCAAGGCTAGCTTTTAGGACAAAACCTCAGTTTATGCAATGCTGGTTGATAATACCATGTGGACTAGGAACAAGTTCTGCATGGGAAATGAGCTGAGCTGGGCTCTGGGCTAGGCTGTGTGTTGTAGGGGAACGTGTCAGTTCAGTGCATCTGACATCCTCAGTTGCAAGGTATGACAGTACTTCCTCTTACTGAGCCTTTACTTGGAGTGTATTTGCTCTGTGAGAGGGTCTGCCTTTTGTTGTCCATTACCACTGACCTCACTGTGTCTGCCTCAGCTGCGCTGCTGTGAGATGGTACTTTAAAGCCAACACTTTGGTGTGAACAGCAGCTCTCCCACTTCAGAAAGAGGGGTGTGCAGGTGTAGCTTCCTCCTTTTGACCTCCCCTGAAAAGGAAGGAATCACTGTTTAACCAATTATATAATTTCCTTCTGCTTCTCCTCCTAACATGTACCCCCTCTCTCGACCGTGGATCATTAGATACTCCAGACATCCTATACAGCCCCTGTACTGCAGCACTCATGAGGTCTCTCATCAAGCTAACAAGCAATTGCCCTTGACAGTCTTGTCCAAACTCCTGATAAAGGTTCTGAAACACAATGACACCCTTCCTCTTTCTTTCTCCCTCATAAAATCAATCAGACTTACACTTTAAATAGGCATGTGGCCTAAAGGAGAAGTTTTCCCAGACTGTCAGGCTTGTGGTAAGGGGAGCTGAGGACCCTCTTTCTTCTTGTCATTCAGTGTTGAAAGAAAATAAGTTACACAGGATTTATAAAGCTTCAAATGCAGAGAAATATTTGTAAACAGTCTGTAAATGACTGGCAGTCTCTTTACCCTCCTGGCTGTATTTAACATCCCACATTCTGTAAAGCAGACCTTTCTGATCTTGCTAAGGTGACAAGTCATTGCTAGAATGTGTTAAACTTAGTTACAGAAGTACATGAGGCGACTGGTGTAATTGAGCATGTTGCTTTGGCCTGGGAAATTAAAAAAACCCAACACACAGTTTGCTGAAAAGCATAGCTAGCAGGGCCACAGATTAAGAAGCAGCTACTAACCCTACAAAGACAGTTACATTAGAACCTCTCCAATTTGCATGGCACTAGTTGTCATGCTGTATAAATTGCACATCATGCCTCCCTCTCCCCTCCAGTCCTGAAAGGTTCCCCTAGTTTCTCGGCACAGCACAGGGTGTTCTCAGTAAGGCTTCATGTACTTCTAGTGCTTTATAAAATTAATATAATTTTGCAGTTAAATGATCAAAGTGTGTTTTGTGATTCAATGCCTTTTCATTTATGTCTCACTTTGCAAAAAAAACAACAACGTAGTTTGCTAGGGGATTCCTACTCATTGGTGCAAATTAAATGAGGTTTGACTATAGAGGTTCATTGATTTTAAGTCAGAACTGCCAACACAAGACATTTGAATATACTGAGCCAGGCCCCCATTTTGTGTGAGTGACTGAAACATAACCTTCGCCCCCCCTCAGCTTCTTTTTATGTGCCTTTTGGATTCTGAAACTTCAGCCAGCAGTTGGGTCACATTTTCAAGCCTCTCTTCACAACAATGTGATGCTTTTGCAGAAAAGACAAATGTCAGTCTGAGATGTATTAGCAGGGATGCTGAGTATAAGACAAGAGAGGTAATTATTCTGCTCTACTTGGCACTGGTGCAGCCTCAGCTGAAGTAGTGTGTCCAGTTTTGGGTGCTGCATTTTAAGATAACTGCAGCAAGATGATAAGAGGATTAGAAAACATGAACTTCTGAGAGAGGTTAAGAGAACTGGGATTGTTTAGTCTAGGAAGTAGAGACAGAAGGAGGATGATAACACTTTGCAAATACATAAAAATTATTTTAAAGAAGGCAGAAATTTGTTTTTCCCTTCTCCGCAAAGGGTAGAACATGAAGTAATTGGCGAGTTCACCACTTAATTTTAGATTAAATCTTAGGAAAAATAGTTACAAATACAGCATAGCATTGGAACCTGATTTTCAGTGACACGGGGATCTCCTTTATAGGAGGTTTTTAAGAGCAGATCAGGCAAACATCTGTGCTCAGTTCTGCTCCCCTGCCCTGTATGAATAACCTGCTGGTGTTTCTTCCAGTTTCCCATTTCTAGAATTTGGTGGTTCTGAGAGTGTAGGCAAGAAGCAAACTTTTAACAAGAAAAGAAATAAAGTAATGGTTTACCTCTGGGTCTTGACTTTGCATGTAAAACCTTAAATACTGTGAGAATCATGGTCAAATCCCCCAAGATGGCAGTCTGGATGGCACGTTGTGACCCTTTGCTGGACTTCATACATAGCACAGGCTGCTGAATGTCCCTCCTTGAGTGTCTCATTGAGGCCCATAATTTCTGACTGATTAAACAAATATATTAGAAAGATGTCCAGTCTATTTCTAAAAAGCCTTTGTTTCTTCTCCTAGCAGCACTACATTACTTTCTGTGCTGCTCCAAAGGCTAATTGACTTCACTGTCAGAAATCTACATTTTATTCCTATATATCCAGCTTTATCTGGCCTCCACTCAACCTTATCAAGGTTGCTTCTCCCAGCAGATGTTATTTGTATTTAGAGACTTAGAGAAGGCCAGGTTACCACATGGTCAGCTGATCAATAAGCAGAACAAAACTCATGCAACTCTTCTGTCACAGTAATACTGTTTTTCCATTTCTCTAAAGACTCTTAGTGTTCATAACTCACCACCAACATTCTATAAGCATACGTACATAAAGCCATAACCACAAAAATGCAACAAGCAAAACAGGCTGGCGTGTGACATGTTCATATAGACACACCTGTACATACCATGACCATGAAATGCAAAAGCGAAATACCCAATATAAGTAATTCTTTAGTAAAATGTTGCCTACCAGATAAATGGTCTCTTGACTTTCCCTCTCTGTCTCACACATACTGACATACCTATACATTCATTTTGGTTACAGACCAGTGAGAATTACTGGTGAGACACCAGTGTGAATTAGTGCTTCCTTCTAATATTATGAACATTTGTTTATACCAATAATTAAGTGGTCCAGTTTCCAGACTTAATGACTATTTGCTTCTGCAAAAGGAGCAAGAACTGTGGGTACCTGAGATTGCTGGAAATCAGACTACTCAATTAAATTTCTCAGCACTGATTGGAGAGGAAAACTTCAAACAAGATAGTGTACGTATTTCCTTTCAGGAAAATTGAACAGTGCTAAATAGACTGTTTTACTCAAAAGCTGTATTTCTCATGTAGATTCAGATATCAAAACTAAAAGCTTTACTTTGTGTCCTTGTCAACAAATCTTAGCCCAGAAGAACCCCTTTAATAAGGATCACAAGGCACTTTAGTGTCTTTGCTCATTAAGACACAGGACAGAAGGTGAGGTTACTAATTAGGGCCAATGCTGGGAGTAATTTTCCTGC
>NW_010201813.1:24639-33961 GCF_000695765.1 Mesitornis unicolor
GGGAAATGAAATGAGACCACCACAGGATTTTAGAAAGTCTGGTAAGATGCTGTTAGACAATTGTGCCTTTCAGTACCTGGGATCAGCCATTGCCAGTTTTGAACTAATTATCTAGAGTCAGAGTTGGCAAATACTTTGTGTGGAATGGGTTTTGTCTGGGTGGGTTTTGTTAGCCTGGCCCCCAGTTTCTCAGCTGAATTGACTAGTTATTGAACTGCCAATTATTTGTAAGCATGTTACATGAAACGAGACATTTTGTTGGATGTACTATTAATGCAGTAATTTATTTCTCTTTGCTGGATAAATGTAACTTTTAGAACCAGAACGTGCTGCTACAAACACACACAATTGTGTACTTACACAATTTGCTCTGGGGAACAGTTCCTAGCGCTGATATATTTATTGGAGTATTTGCAGGAGCTGAACGCAAACGAGATGGAATCTAAGGAAAGAGAATTCACCTCAGAAATGAAAGGAATATATCTGCAAGATACTAAAACCAACAGGAGCCTTTCCATCTACATCTATGTTTTATTTTCAAAACTTCTACAAAAGACACCGAGTCCTTCTGCTGAGCTTCCAGTCACTTCCACAAAACAAAGTTCTTAACTGTTGACTTCACCCTCAGTGCCAGGTCCAAGTATTGGGTATCAGTCATTAAGTGCTACTTACACAGAAAATTTGGGCATGCCTCAAATTGTCAAGTCTACTTGTGCAAACTCATTATTTATATTAATTGAGATGAGAAGTGATTCACAGTCAGGCAACTGCTGTTTCCTTTGTTTGGATCTGATTGGCAACACTGGATTATGCTGTGCAGTAGCTGTCAAGGCGAGACAGGGCACGTATCAGCCCTTCAACTTTAAAATCTTTGGTGAGAGTTTTCATGATATAAACCTGTTTTATGCTGGTATAGATTACTTCTTTTTTAATTAAACAGTAACATTAAATGAGTGTAAAAGCTTTTATTTTTTTAAAAAAGGTTACCACCTTATTTAATAATACTAACAGAAGTATGCATGTTCAAGACCCACATCTCCCTGCAGTTCTGCTGCATAAATCTAGAGGATGAGATTGGCTCAATTTCTCTATAGTATATTACCTGCAGCTGCCATGTCCAGAAGACAAGGATCTTCAGGTGGAATCAATAACACACTAGGGTCCTGATTAGCCACATGCATCACACTATATATTGTAGACAGTATATATTGTAGAAACAATAAATACCTCTAAGTAAGGCAAGTCAGGTGTGACTCACAAAGTAGAAAGACTGGCAGTAATTTATAGTGTGTTCTTAGAAATTGCTATAAAAGGATAGGGATGGCATGAGGAAAAATTGAGCCTGAAGCCTTTTCTCCATTTACGCTCATCTGAGTGAGCCTGGAATCAGTGGAATTCACTCCAAAGGACACGGTGTGCCATGTCAGGTGGTAATTATGCCTTGGTGCCGTTCAGATTGTTTATACTTTTAAACATGTGTGCCAAGAAACTTCAAGTTACAGATTACCTAGCAATTACTTCATTCAAGATAAAATAGCTCAGAAGATGATCCCTAACTACCAAAGACTTGCAGAACAGTCATTACTTATTTGCTTTTTGAGGAATTATTAATGTATTACACCCTTTATAAGTGGAAGTGAACTTTCAAGGGTATAAGACAGGCAGAAATGGGACTTCTAATGACACGATTAAAAAAAGAGCAAGAAGCCAGTGTTTTTCAGCAGTCAAGCCCTTTACTTGTTGAGCTTCTTTTTAAAATGCATTTTGCTTTTCCCTGAGTAGCAAGACTGACACCATATCTAGGCTAGGACCTCCACAAGAGACTTCAGAGAACAGAAAGAAGAGAAGTTTGCAATAAAAGACCACATGCAAGGAGTACTATTTGTCAGAGAAAGAAAAAAGGTAAGTTTAAGAGTGCTGGTAATGACCTACACAACTCACTCAAGGATAAGTGTCTGTCCACTCAGCAAGCTTAGGTTAAATTTTCAGATGTTTCACATTACAGATGGCAGCAGGTTGATGCTGGGTTTTATTCTATCTAAGCTGGTTAGTTCATCCCCTATCTAAAACCACAGTCTTCATATTTCTCAAAGGTTTCTAGTATTTCTAGTTTCTGCTTTCTGCTTTTGTTTTTCCACACCTGATAAAGCTTTAAAGTAAATCATTGAAACTTAAGTCAAAAGGTGAAAGCTCTTAGGCATATATAATATAGCATCCAGTAAGAGACAACTTAACTTGTTGGAAAAAATCAAATCCAAAACCTAATGGAAGCAAAGCATGATTCATGTTTTCACTCTAACATGAACCAAATCTCATTAGGACCAACCAAAAAAATCCAAGAAAATACTGTTCCCTTTAATTAGGGCTAGGAAAGTTCCAATTAATTTCCTCTTTCTCTGCAAGCACTGTTCAAAAACATTTAAAAATTAATGGCCACTGCTAGATGAATCATCTCCAAGTAAACAGATGGATCACAAAACCACACTACCCAATGCTAGCACTGTTTGTGGGCATGTTAAGGGTGGGGTTGGTCCAGTAGAGAGAAAAAAGAGCCTGTTTTCTTCTGTTTCTAAGGGAACCTCCAATCATGTGTGTCATCACGTACTCTTGCACAGGGGCTGTAAGAATTTGTGCCTCGAGGCTAAGGGATGAATACTGTTGTTCTAAGTCACAGATATGAGAGAGACGATGTATTTAAGCATATAATGGCCAGTACACGCAATATTGTTGTGCTTTATTTCCTAGTACTTTTACAACCAGGTGAGAGCTCCCTGTGAGTTTTTTGTGATTTTTTCAGATGTTGTGTTAATAATGTCTGCTTTCTTATTTATTTTTTTTTCAGACAAGAGAGAAAGAAAGATGCAAACTTGAAAAGGGAATTGCAAGCTCACCTGGAGACAAATTGCCTTGAGACTGTTCATGCTCTGATCAAGTCAATTTTGCAGGCTGTCTTATGTTTTGCTCAGAAATGCAGGCTTCTTCAGCAGAGTGTCAGAGGAACCTGGCGCACTGAGTAACTTGCGAAACAAACCAAATGGTCAAGCACTGTCTGTTCCCAAAACACACATCAGCTTCTATACTTATAAGTCAAGGAATTGTCTTGCTTCTCTTACTTTGGGGTAGATCATCATTTCTGCATTTGTAAAATCTCAGTCCTTATCAAAATAACACATCCCATATGTTACTCTGATTGATCTTACTAATAGACTTAGCGATTTCAACTGGCTGCATGTTGTTGCCCAGCTCCACAGACTTGCTTTGACACAAAACACTACTGTCCTGTGAACCAACTTATTCCTTTTTAAAACTTTTTTATTCTAATAAAATTCTCATTGACTTCTAGTTTGTATATGCTGTGAACAAAGACTGAATAAATGTGGAACAAGGACTTCAGGCGCTTTAGTACAAAGCTAAAAGCCAAAGACTGATGGCCATTTTCAAGTGGTTAGATGCATTTGTTGCACTCAAAAAGACCACTTTCTATTTATATCAGTTTCTCTAACAAATTGCTTTAGCAGCTGAAGAAACCAGCACAATTAATGTTGTGTTCAGCTGTTGCTGATGCCATATCACATAGCAAACTCAAGCTTTTGGAAGTGTTTATAAAGGACTCTACTTCTCTAGCACAACGTGTTACATCTAAGTATCGTGTTTGAGTGGTATGGAATAGGTACCAGCTCGCAGAAAGGCAGGAGCTGCTCCCTTTGCCACAGTGATGACTGGAGATGTGCAGAGTGGAACGGGCTGGGTGTCAGGAGGAAAAGGGTGTGCAGCATCGCACCCCAAATCCTCCCCAAGATGGGCTAATTCTGCAAGAGTACCAGGAGAAAGTGGTCCCTTGTGTTGGATGCCGTGCCTCAGAGAGGTGGGAGCGTGCACACAAGTAAATAAACAAATTACAGTCCTTAATCACTCAAAAGCTCTAACCACTCCTAGTTAGAGGTGACTTCCCTCTGCAGCTGCTCTGCTGGGCTTGGCAGAGCCAGCTCTCCTTGCACCAGGACAGAACCTAGCCCAGCACTGCTGCACCAGCCTTATGTAAGGTCCCCTTTGCATTTCCCCAGAGCTGTAAAAATAGTCATATATGACTCAGAGATGTTTTTATGTTCTTTCTGGAGGGTGAAATGCTTCTGACTTCCTGAGAAACCTTTACCTGTGCTGCTTTCTGAGTGTGACAAAATAATGCCGTTTTTTCCTGAGAAAATTTTCAAGGGTGAGGGGAACTTTTGAAGACAACAGTGGTGCTTGTGTAACTTTTTGTCTCTGCTAATGTCAACTCTGTATTCATTATAATCAGTCAGTGTGAAGGTCTCTGTGATATGTATCAGAGAGCCAGCTTACTCCACTCCGCTCTGTCCCACTGGCTTCCAAATCACTTTCCTAGTAATCGCATTTGAAAGGACGATCATTTTTGCCTTGGATTAGTCTAAAAGCCTTTCTGTCATTAACCCATTTTTCCTCCTGTGCCTGAGGCAGCCTGAGATGAAAAAGTACTGGATGTTTCCTTTAGTTTGTTTGTTTTGAGCTTTTTACAGCACCTTCCCCAGGAGGAGGAGGAGATCTCAAACACAGGCATGGCCAGTCTGTCTGTCCCCATCTGAAAACCCACTCCTATCCTTGGCATCACTCATTCTAACACCGCCCATTGCACCAATGCATTACATCAGATGTGTAAACAATTTTAAATGAAAATGAGCAAATTATGGCAGAATCTTCCCAAGTGTGTGGAGAGGAAGTTGTGTAACTGATTTTTTTTTTTTAAGAAAAGGAGACGAAGAGACCAAGCTGGGAATAAGGAAAAAATGAAACCCACAGGCAAAAAGGAAGTGCTTGGAAGACAGGAGAAAATAATGGTTTAGTCATCATGCATGAAGGGTTTTTAGGCACAACTCATCAGCAAACCAGCACTCAGGAGCAGGGAGGGACTAGTTTTATGCCATGCACCAGGACTTATGCTAGCACAGAGTGCCACTAATCAGCAAGAAGGAAGGCAAAGGGGGAAGAACAAGGACCCACCTAGAGAAAATTGGATTAATGAGAAGAAATAAAGGCAGCCAAGAGAAGAAGCCACTGTGAGATGGAGGAAAAGGAATAAAATAAAATGGGAATAAATACGTAAAAATGAAGAGAAAGGAAAAGAAATTAAAAGAGGATTTAAAAAATTTCTTCAATTTATATTACCAAGTTGCCTTTCACGACAAAGTTTAACACAGTGGGCTGCTTATTTTAACTCTCAAGCTTGGGGAACGTAGGGTAAAATATGTAGGTGAATTTCTCTGTCTTTTCCATTAACAGACACAGATATCAGTCTTGGATCAAATCAAAACAGTAAATGACTCAAAGTTTGGGCTGTTGGGCTCGATTTGCTCCCAGCAAAGGGAACATGGCTGATACAGAAAGTATTCTCTCCTGGAGTGGTTCCATGGAGAGAGTAACTGCCAGGTGCATACCAGGAGCCATGGTTCGTGTGAGGGTTGCGATGTACCTTCTCAACGCAGTCCCAGTGGTAGTGTCTGGGTAAGTGCAAGACCTGGGACATGCTGAGAGTGCTGTTTGAATAATCTGACCAACCAGCCCGAAAAAATGATACTCTTTTCTTCTGAAGAAGAGAGCTTCTCTCTGATTTCAGAACAACAGAATCATGAAAAGAAAGAAATGTGGCATTGTAAAGATAAGTGTTAATGTGCAGACGTTTAAGTGAACTGCTAGGTTTTGTCTTGTAATCCTTGCTAATTGGAAGGCACAATATGTTATTTAGAGTGCACTTAGAGGACCAGGTTCTGCAAAATACAGGTATGGTGTTATGTACAGAATTGACCATCTTTAGACCAGACCATGAACTAAATTCATCCCTGCTGACCCACCTGTAGACTTTACAAGGTCAGCATGTAGAAGATCAACACTGCAGACATGCCTAATAATCAGCCACACAGAAGTGGAAGGTTGCATGGGGTGTACATATATTGCTGTGGGAAGTCTGCAACCTTTGTCAGTTCTTGTTTTGTACTGGTGCTGCATAGTTCAAAGATGAAAGTGGCATCTGTTACTAATGAAAGCTTTAGGTTGTGACATCAGTCACAACAAAGTAAGAAGTCTGGCACTGATTTTAGAAGATCACACATTCCCCTGCACTTTAAAGAAGTAGAGTATATTTTGTTACTTTCAAAAATGTAAAATAATTCTGTTGTGGCTGAGTTCACTTTAAAGGGAAATCACCTTGACGTTGAAAGAAAATGCCAGTGATGTTACCATAACTATACTGATACTGATTCCTAATTTATACATAACTATACATGAAAATCTAAATGAAATTTACAGTTTTCCCTGTCTTTTGTTTCCAGTGGAGTGAAATGAATTTAAAAATGCAATATTTTTAGTCAATTTTCAGTTGACAGTATTCCCTGTAAACATTAACTCATTATTTATCTATCTCAAGGAATGGTATGCATTGGTAGACAATTGCCTTGCAGTGGAATGTGACCTTGGCTGGTCCATAACAGCTAAAAAATGCCACCCCTCTGACATTACATTGTTTTGATGGGAGGGAAAATTAGCTAGCTTATTTGGAAATGTTGCAAAGAAATTTTCAACTTCTTAGAAAACTTAGAAAAGTTCAGCTAACCTTTAGGCTCTCTCCTTGGGACTGCCACTAGTTTGTGTTTGTGCAGTGTCTTTTACCTAAGAGCTTTTTACAAGCGTTAAGGAAACATTAATTAAGGTTACAACATTTCAAGGGAGAGGCAAAAATTAGTAACCTCATTTCAGATATCAGACTCTGGACCTGGATTGTCCCTTTGCGCCATCCTGGAGCAGTGTCTGACCACCCAAACTGGGTTTCCCTCAGGTAAAACCAAACTGAAGGATGTACTCCAGGCCTGCACCAAGTGCTCTGTGGCCACTCTGGGGTCTTCTGTTCCTTCTCTCTAGTTTACGGTTTGTTTTTTTTTTCTTTCTGTGTGAAGTCATGCAACCTCAGGTGAGGACATCTACATTAGACATTGGTTTGCAGAGAGCTTAGACCCTCACTTCCCAGCTCTTCTGGCTCCCTAAAGGTTAAATGGGTTTCCTGCAGCATTTTGTGCTTCATTATGTATTCCACACATGAGGCTATTTTTCCTCATTATAAAGACTCATTTAGGTCTCCAAATTCACATGGTTGAATTTTAATCTTTAAATCAGTCACACATGCATCAAATTTGAAGGGTTCAAATTACTCTGGACTGCACCCTGCAAAACAAAACAAAACTCCAAGAAGAATCTCATCCTCTATGTCCTCTCCTCCTCCCCTTAAAACAGGGGTCATAAAATTTCTCTACCAGATATTCATATCAAGAATCTCTTTATATCAGATTTTAATGTTCTACTTTCTCTGTTAAGCATTATCACAGCTGCAGCATTGCTGAGTTTGATACTAGACTATGAGTCCACAGAAAAGAAACTTAAACTGTATTTCCAGTTATTCCCTCAAAGGTGTCTATTTTTTGCAAGCTCCTTTTGCAAATACAGGAGACTTAGAGACTCCAAAAGGTCCAGATTTCTGTCATATGTATTACTTAATTAGTGCTTAAAGGAAGCATAATTACTGGAGCCATAGGTTGGATTGCAAGGCTAGAAAATATTAGGATAATGTCACATCAAAACCAGAAATTCATCAGCATTTTGACACAGAGAAAAATTCGGTAAGATTTCATTTTTATATCTACCTATCCTCTAAAACTGTATTTAACTTAATTTCCTGTTTTTCAACTGTTTTGCTAATCTTTAGTTTCTAGTCAAGATTAAAATGCAAAAAATATTTTTGAAAGATCATAGCTAGAAATGTCAAAACTTACTATCCATCTCACAATTTTTCATGTTCCTATATCAGGATTGCTGAAGAAAAGACACTGCGTTTATTACTGCATGCACAGTGAGACATCTAGATTAATCAGTTTGAGGGTGTAGAAAAAAACCTGCAGTAATACCACCTTGAGACATTGCCTGTGAAAAACTAATATGAAATGAGACTATATGCATTAGAATGCACACTCAGCAGGGCAAATCTGGATGTTGATAGCACAGTTAATCTTACGCTAAGTTAACAACATCTGATGAGCATAATGTCAACCTCATACTCGTCCATACAGAGAGACAACCATGCCATGAACCCCACACCACAATTTGCATCAATTAACCATGTTGCTGACACGCCTTGGTGAGAAGCCAAAGACTGAAGAGGCTTGGAGAGTGAATGCTCTCTAGTTATCAAGGTGATCCCACAAAAGTTTGGCAAGGCAGAAAGGTGGTCTGTGAGAAGCCCATATGCCTGCTACTTTCTGCATTCAGCAAGCATGCTGTATCTGCCCCTTGCTCGGCAACAGTCTGTTATGTGTATATGTGCATCCTCTAGATATTTTAGTGGATGGCATTTGTGCTCTACAGCCCACCTTATGAAGATGTTGCAGATGATTTACAGAAGTGAGATTTTGGACTGAGTCACAGGAACATACTAAAGAAACCCGATTGTCAGGTGCTGTTTATCCAGTCTGGAAATATAGCAGGGTCATGTGATCGGAACAGCTCACTTTTCAGTACTCCCAAAGAGCCAGTTACAGAAATAGCTATGACTTAACAGCTATTTGCCACAAACTACTTAGCCAGTAATTTAAATACCAATTGAATTAGTGAAAATCATTACCTGTGCAGAAAGGTAACATTTGCAAGATTAATAATTTCCTACACATTATTTGGCCTATGTTAATCTCTGTTACTGAACCACTGCAGTTATCTTTTCCCTCCAGGCTAGTTGCTCTCTAATTGCAAACTGACCTTGAGGTATAGAAGTTAATGGCAACAGCCACACAAAAGCTTACACAGCTGCCTGGGGTGGAGCACCAGCAGCACAGCAGAGCTGTGGTTATTACTCCATCATAGCTCTGCTTTCCTGACTGAAAGTCATCTCTTGCACCTCTGCGTTGAAAATACCTACTGCTCTTTATTGATCCAGTTTCTATTTTGGATGCACATGAGAAAGCATTAGAAATTATCCTGTGGAGGTAGTGTTTCATTAGCTGGTGGAAGTTCAGTGTGAATCTCTCCTGACTCAACCATTAGCCAGCCAAAATCCTCACTCAGCTTCAGGCTCTCTTTTCTCTGAGACGTGACCTTTATTAAAGTCAAAGTAACAAGTGAGAGTGCCTAATGCCATAACTCAGAGACAAGCAACCTGAATCTCAGATGTGGCCAGAAAGCGTCTCCTAGTCATTGTCAGAGAAAGTCTTAGCTTTTATTATCTGTGACTACTACAGACTGATCTGGTGGTATTAGCTGCTGCCTCGGGGAA
>NW_010201813.1:33992-42569 GCF_000695765.1 Mesitornis unicolor
GAGCTGTGACTGTCTGCCCCTTAACCTGTATGTCTGCAGGTCACTGAAGGCCTTTGGTTGGCCAAGTTCCCATGCAGGTAGATGAAAGGTTTCCTGCAGAGTCAAAACTTCGGCAGGCTTTTCAGGTGAGAACCTGGCAAGGAGGAAAAAGCTCTGCTCCACATCTCCTGCAGGTTTCTGCAGCACCATCCTCCCCAAGTGCTGCAGAGGACTCCCTTGTGATGCCCATCTGGAGCAGCGGCTGTCAAGAAGGGGAGCCTGGGCCTGAGGAGAGTGCAGCAGAACCGTGCTGAGAGACATAAAGGGAAGTGGGGAGGGAGCAGGAGCCAGTGTGGGGCTTCCCCCTCTCCTCCTGGGGGATCTCCCACACTATGTGCAGATCTGCAGGAGAGAGGAGCCAAAGGGTTTGCTTTGCTTTGTAAAGGGGGTGGATATTTGGCACAGTCCAGGGAACAACTGACTTTGGAGTTGTCCTTTTCTGGATTTTCCTGCACAAAAGAGTGAGTTAGACCACTTCCTTGTTTATCAAAGGCTCCTGTTTCTTCCTTCTTCTGTACAAACAGATAACTATGATAGAAAATATAAGTTGTTGCGGAAACTTGTTTTTGAAAGATGCATTCTGGAAACTTGACTAAGAACTGGATTTTATTTCCAGTTACTGGGGTCACATTCTTCACTCAGTTGCCTCCCATAAATCCAGAGTAACTACCTAGTGTAAGCAGATTTATTTCAGATACCCCTGGTGTGGCAGGAAAAGTCATATCTGTTGGCATTCAGAGTCGCAGCGTTTCCCTAATAACTTTCAGTTGCATTTAAATGACTTTTCTAGTAGTTCAACAGGATGGATGTTGTTCAGGGAGTGATAAGTCTGTAAATATTTTCTTTTTTAAAAAGAAATACCAGCCCCAGTCTTGTCCTCTGGGAATGTGCCACTGACAGGTGTTAGGGTTCAAAGTTCACAAAATAATAGCATTAACTTTGGAATGGACATGGGTTCCTGACCTGTGGTATGGTGAGTGGAAAATTCACTTATCAAGGCCCTGGGAAATTAAACACCCCCTGCTCTTCTGACTCCTTCATACTGTATTAGCTTTCCTTCACAAGGTTCACTTCTTACTTATTTTGTTGAAGGTATTGCATTCCATGCCTTATTCTGTGTGGGTTACTGTGGAACAGTGTTGTTCAGATCCTGAGGGATTAATGTCCTGAGGGGTTGCACTGGCAAACAAGAAGCTTGTGCGTGTGTATGGACATGTGCACATGTGTGTGTGTGTGTGTGTGTGTGTGCACGTGTGTGTGTGTGTGCAAGCACGTGTGTGTGTGCACGTGGGGAACAGTCATTCTGTATTAAGATAATACATGTGCTTTTTTCCTCCTTAATCCTGCTCTTGTTGCATATTTATGACCATCTGCCTGTACTTAGGCAATGAAGCTCTGTTCTATGATATCAAGATTATGACAACTCGGCTTAACAGATGCCTACTCCATATATCACTAGGAGGACGCAATCCCCACAGTGTGGGAAATGCATTGTCTGGCCATCTCCATTTCAGGCATTATACTTGTCCTCTCATTCACGTTTTGCAAAAGAAGCACTCGTTATATGTTATTTGTACATTCCAGTGTGACAGCTTCAGGCGTCTCATGTGGTTCTGCATTAAGTACAACCCATATTTAGGACCAGATAGTACCCTTGTACTTAAACACTGTAATTTCGTCACCATTTCTTTATCTACAGCTCGAGTTTTTTCTTTTCCCTTGCAAATGCATCAAACTCATCCCTTGAAACGATAGAGGTGTCTAGGATTTGAGTGCATGCATTTGTGTGTGTGGGCAAGCAGGCAAAGTTCCCATCGACTCAAAAGAGCACTCACATGCTGTACATAGTCCAAACTTGCCTCCTTCCTGGTTTTTATTTGCAATTCAAACAACAACAATAATAAAACAAACCTCAGCCAAAGTTTTCTCTCCAAACTTGGCTAGGGTTTCTCCACACGGATCTCCTCTGTCCCGGCTCCTTGTTTGTTCTCTTTCAAAGAAACAAACTTTTCTCACATCCTAGCTGGAGCCAACAAGATCCACCTGCCAGTGCAAGAGAGCTCTGTGCTTTTGTGCAGGACTTGGGTACCTGAACAGAGCGCAACTTTTCTGAAGTTGCTCTCCTTGTGCAGGAAAGGGCTACCCAGTTGCAGATCTCTGTCCAGTTCCTGTGTCTGTTTCTTAAGGACAATACACAAAACGAGAAAAAGCAGCAAGAGACCTAAGAACAGCTCTCTGAGAGAGGATTATGGAGAGCTAATAAAATTATTTTAGTTCATAAAAGAGAACTTCATCAAGTATGTGGATCACAGTTTATAAGGTACTATGCAGAGAGAGGGTATCACGAGATTTTTTATCAGGCAGAGTCTTAGGAGTATTTAATGTCTAAGTGTTCAGGCGAGACAGATTTATACTGGAAGTAAAATGCGCATTTTTAATATCAAGATTAAGATATTCTCAGATTGATTTACTAAGATGTGTGCTAGATTCCCTATCATATGAAATCTTTTAATGCTTTGAGAAGCCGTGCATCTTCACACAGAAATTTCTGAGAAAATGCTGTGCAGACTTGAAATCCAAGCCAGACAGGTCAGAAGTGCTGTCCCTTGTCTCTGAAATGACAGCTGGTCCTCCCCAGCTCACCGCCAGAATCAGTATCATGGAATATCCAACCAGGAATATGACATTGCTCCTTGTCTCCAGCCCACAGCCAGTATTTTTATTGCTGATTCCACTCATTAGCCATATTGCGCTCCTGACTCTGGGACAAAGAGACTGGGGTCAGTATGTTAATATGCTTCAAGGAGCAGTGCCCTGGTGCTGCCCCTACTTTGAGTGTGGTTTAGAAGTCAGCATTCCCAGAAAACACCAAAGAAAGATCAAAGGTCTTCCTTATCAGCTGGAGTGCTCGGTGGCTTGTGTTAGCATTTTACAACATTGTCCCAACACAGATGAGGGATGAAGTGACAGGTCCTGTCACTGTGCCTGGGAATTTTCACACAGTTACCAGAGTTTTGACATACAATACCGACAAAGCAGTAGGGAATGAGGGTGCTGTGTGCGCTGACCTCTTTTCTGCGAGATTTGTTCCTCTCCCCCTTCGAAAAGAGAAATCCTCACTTTACACTAGGTATCATGAGCACCTCTTCCCACAGCAGGTGACCTGGACACCCTTATTTCATGCTTCAGCAGAAGGACATGAGGCCTGTAGGAGTCAGGACTTCTACATGAAGTGATTCCTAAATGACTAGAGGACTCTCCAGGACAGGGAGCTCTCTTCCCATAAAAAAGCTGCTCATTTCACATTAAGTTTTAATTTAGCAGAACAATTGCTTGCTTTCTTCAGAGGAGAAGAACATGTTCCACGAACAAAGACTGTCTATAACCATTAACTTTGGTCCCACTAAGCAAGAGGTCAGGTTTATTTTCCATACACTGTGCCTGCCAGACCTTTTTTCCCTTGTTCCATTCTACTGCTTTTCATCAGATCACTCTTATTATAATCCATCCGTGAAAAAAAATAAGAAAAAAATAATTCCTTTAAAGCGAAGTTAATTCAAACATCAGTAAGCAAGAAGGAAATCAAACAATAGTAACCAAAGTTAGGAATAAGCCACTTTCTTCAACCAAGCAGCACATGTCCCACAGCTATAACAGAACAAGATCAAATATGTTACCTAAGACCCCAGCAATTAGCAACAAAAAGTAGAACAGTTTTAAAGGATGGAGAAATTCAGATTGGCGTTAGCTACAACTTTCTTTCAATACAGTGTAGTCACAGGCAAGGGAGGGGCAGAGGGTGTAATTCCAGATTTATTTTTGTGACCAAATTTTGTTCTCAGCAGCACAGATTTTGGCATTATATCAAATCAGTGGTCAATTAATCACATTTTAGATTGTATTTACTTTTACATTTTTCTTTTTTGATGAACAAGAGTACTTTGTCAATGACGATGATATAAAGTCCCACATGTAGATTCACTTAGCAAAAGAAATCCCACTGACAGACTGATAAATTTATTTGTGTCCAAGGGAATACAGTCTTAAGAGAAAACCTGCAGAAGGAATGATTATTTCATGCTTGTGTAGCTTCCAACCTCTGCAAAGAGCAAACTGGGCCAGTTTTGGTTTTTGGGATGTATGAGCAGCAGCTCTAACTCAGCTCAAAGACAGAAGGACACCAGAGGTCACCTTGATTTGGTGCAGGCTTGACTCCAAAATTCACTGTGATTAATGGAAACACTTTGGCATCTCAGAAACTGTGGCTTAAGTAGGCCTGGTTAGGTGAGAGCCACGCAGCCCGCAAGAGCTGATGCTCTGTTGATGGGTGAGCTGTTCTGTGGCATTCCCACAGGTGAGAAGCATCCAGCTGTGGGCATCAAAACACATTTGACTGAGGTGCTGAGGGAAGTCTCCTTCTAATCTGTTTGAGGAACAGCCATGCTGATGGTATCACTCTCATCAGAGAGCAGGACCAGGCCTCAGAGAGATGAAGATGAGTGAAAGGCGATGATCTCTCCAGGCCTTTACTTGAACACAGAAGGGTCTCCTTGTGCTAAGCTCACGTGAAAGAAGAAACATGGCACCTCCACACTGAAGAAGAATGGGATAATGAAAGGCAATCAGCACATCATGAAACCCAGATATAACATTGTGGAGGTTGTTTTCTCAGCAAATAAGCCTTCAAACCCCAGCTCACATCTTCCCCTTTGGAAATAGGTTGCCCTCAGCCCTGTTTCTGTTATTCCCAAGTTCAATTTGTTTTGCTCAGTTTTGTTTGTTTCTGCAGCTCGTTCTCAGTTTTTCTGAAGAGGACGTTAACACACAGACACACACAAAATGATAAAAAATAATGTTTTGCTTTCTGGAAACCCCATGGGTAAGAACAGCTAAAATGTCAGCTGCCAGTTTATTTAGACATGACAAGGTTAATGGCTAGACATGGGACACAGCTGAGATCAATTCTTTTCTTATTATTATATAAGTCTTCTAATTAAAAAAAAAAGGAAAAGAAAATTGGCAGGACATTGAAGTGGGGAGGCCTAGCATTTCTAGACCTTGTCTTCTCCTGCTATTTCCTTTCCACCTTTCAATATCTATCTTCTCCCTACAACCAAAGTTGGGGTTTACCTCTATCTTAATTTCTCAATTGGTTAAAATAATTTGGAATTATTCCTTCTTTTCTCCCTGTACCAGTATTATTCAAAAAGACTGGGCAGGGAGAACGAAGAGAGGTCTGCCCAGTCCTTTGGTCAGCTCACATCCCAAAGCCACTTGTGGCAAAACTCCCCATGTTGCAGTGGACACAGAGATAATAACTTCAGCTCTTTTCTCCGCTCTTTGACTCATATCTGTAGCCCTCGCTGGCTAAAAGGGCCCCTGGGAGGCAAGCTCTGTGTATCCAGCAGGACATGGCTCCAAGCCAAACTCCAGGACGAAGTGCATTTCATCCTTGCTCACTGAAATTATCTTAACTTTTTATTATGAGATTCATTAAAGAAGAGTCTTAGTGCTAGATGACAGAGTAGGAACAAAGTGCTCCTCTACATGAGCTGTTTATTGGGTAACTAACTTTATCTTGCACCAGTAAGCAGGACACAGTGATGCCTGCAACCTGGGAATAAGATGCTGAAATTTCTAAGTGCAATGCAAATTAGGAATCCCATTTGGTAACAGTTCCCAGGGTAGTACTTTTCTCTTCCTAGATCCTTCACCACTGTGGTAGGACCAGGTTAGTTGCCTGGCTACTGCTGCCTTTCATGGGGCAAAGTCCTTAGCCATCACAATGACAAAAACAAGGGTGGCTCTCTAGTTGGTGTTTGCCAAAAACCTGTGAAAGGAAGAGGCAGTTTCTGCCCCTGAAGACTGCAGAACATGGCAAAGGCTCACTTGCCTGGCCTCCACTGAAATGCAGGAGGAGATAGGGCCAAGGGGCTGTGGCAAGAAGGTTCCTCAAAAGGCCTATCATCACAGAATCCAAATAGGTACAGGAATTACAGGAGGCCACCACTTATCAGAGATTGTGTAGCTCAGTGGCAGACCCTTAAAATTCACAGGGAAAGTTATTGTGTCCCAGATGTGAAACTGAATAAAGAAATACGGACTTTCCCAGCAATATACCCTTTTTGTGTGTGTGCTAAACCAGCACTGCCACATAAAGTGAGATGTCTCAAACATCTCAAAAGCCACCAACTGTGCTACAGCTGGTCTCTTACCTCACCAAGGAGCCTGGAGCTGACGGCTGATAAAGCCTGGCTGGGGTAGTGCAGGAGGTAGCTGGTGTGTGACCTTTAATTCCTCAGTTAGAGGAAACTGCCTGCAAGAATGCAGGAGAAATTAGAGGAATTAACTTTGTTCTCTTAATGCTAGATCTGTCAATCTAGTTCTTTCAGGAAACCACTTGGCAATTCCTGTAAACAACCGATGGCTTTAAAGGTCTTTAGCTAGAAGTCTAGTCACCTCTCATCCTGCTTTTTGACCTTGAGCCTTAATTAGAAGGTCTGTGATTCATGACTAAACAGCATAATTGCTGTTGAAAAGGAGAAAAGCATCCAGACATAACTGGATTTACTCTAAATGTGAATGTTTGTGCATGTACTGATCAGCACCAGGATAATAAGGTGGTACATTCCAGATCTCTGTATACATTAGTGCAAAGTAAATGGCCCCAGGTGGTTTCTGAAATGAACAAAATCCTACTCTCAGTCCAAAACTGTTGATTGTTAACTACTTAGATAGGCTTACATTCCTCTTGCTTCACAAATTAAACCCACTTGTCATCTGTTACTGATTTCACAGCCTTAACATTCAGGAAAGGAAAACAGTCTGGGGAACAGAAAAAAGAAAATCTGGGTCAGAATGTGCTCCACTGTGTGTGCTACAAACAGCCAATCCCTTTGGCATTGTCCAGCCTCCTGGTCCTTCACTCTGGCTGCAAAACAGCAGAGGAAAAAGGGGTTGTGTTTTGCAGGGGAAGATGAGCTCTGTCGGAAAAGCCTACCTCTTGCGGCTCCTTGTGTGTGCCTTCATTCTATCTACACACATACAGGCAGCACTGAAATGCAGTTGCTGAATAACATGACATAAACCTCAGTTCAAGTTTTAGTTTGGTGCTGGGAACCCCACTTCTGCTTCCCTGTGCACCTGCTCATGCCAGGAAGGGAACAGGGGGTTTCTTCTCCAGGAATTACCCCTTACAGAGCAGCCTTCACTGCTGAGCGCGCTCTGTCCGGACCCTGGGGACATTCTGTAGATACCTGGCTTCTTCAAGCAGAAAGTTTTGAGCACAACATAAACGTTACTCTTCTGCCAAGTGTTGCAACCTTTCAGACGCAGGATCCAGTCTGTAATTTTCTTCAGAAAATTATTTTAAAACATTTTGGACAAATGTAACTACAGCGTTACTGAATTTAGATCTAATCCAACAACTGGCCACCCTGCAAACGCAGACATCCCCCTGTATCAGTCAATCCACATCATCATTTTACTTCCATGAAGTCCAAAGACCAACATTCAAGTCCTCAGTCATTTATAGCAAGGAGGTAGGACACTCACCTCCTGGCACTACAGAGACTTTCCCCTATCCCCTCCACCCTTACAGTCTTGCTATTTCTACAAATCCAGTGTTTACTCTCTAAAATGAGTTCCCATTTCTGGAGACAGAGTACACACAAAAAGAAGTGTTACTAAACATGTGTACACATCCCAGCCAGTACAGCTTCAAGGGAGGGGGGATAAACAAAGAACTGAAATCAAAGAGCTAAGCAAAAGTGAAACCAACACTTCAACCACAACTGACACTGTAAGTGTAGACAGCAGAATTGCACAGTGCAGAGAAAAGATGCAATTATCCATATAATATTACCCAGCTTCTTAAGCTAACTTAGTAGTTGCAATGCCAACTGCAGGGTTTCTTGTAAAATATAGGGTCAAATTTTTTGCAGACCTTCCTCCTTCCCTGAGGAGCCTTGGTATGGGCTCATTTGCCACCTCCTTCAGTCTGTCTTTGAGGGCAGAGGCCCAGGAAAGAGGAAAGTACTCAATCACAGCTCCAGACTGAGTGTCCCTGCCTTGAGTCTGTCAAGGTGAAGTGGTTGCCTGTGTCCACTCCTGATGTAACCACAAGGCTTTCAGTAACACAACTGGCAAGTAAAACATCACTATAAAGATGCCTTAATATTTTGAAAATGTTTTACCAGTAAAAGGAACTAAATTAGTCTTGTGAAGAGGGTGGTGACTTCTTTACAGGTAGACACCCTACTATGCAGCATCAGATGTGAATGAGTAATGATAATCTGTTAAAGAAGAGTTGAACGTTTTCAGGATAGTTTGGAGAACTAAATCTCTCCTTTAATTGTGAACTATTTAAAGTACCAGTTGCTTTGGATAAATTAATTTGTATCAAATTTATTTGGTCCAAAATCATTGACCAAAAATGACAAAAATCATGTATCTTCCTGAATGCTTGCCATGCACAGGGAATTGTTATTTGGGTTTGGGCTTAGCGGCATGCATCAGACTATCTGGTAATACTGTGTA
>NW_010201813.1:42600-46339 GCF_000695765.1 Mesitornis unicolor
GGAAGGAGATCAAGGAGTTAATGTTTAGGCACAAACAATGATGCCACCCTGCTTTTAGGGTCTGCTGAATGATAAAAAAATGCAAATGGCTCATAGCACAGGCCTATTACTATCTGGCAGCCAGCCTTATTTCTGCCTTCACTATGCACTGCAGGAGCAAAGTCTCAAGAGAAGAACATCACAGAGGAAGGTTATTGACCTCGATTGTGTCCTCCAGAGAGCTCCTTCCTCCTAAATATTAATTCACTGATTTCACTGTTTTGCACTTGCTCTGTCCCTGAAGACGAAGTGCACAGATGACTTCCTAAATCAACAGGAACCTAATAAAAATACACATACCTTTGGAGACATTCTCTGCTGCTCACAACTCCCAGCTATCCAACATGCAAATCTAGAACAACCTCAGTGCTGCCCATGGATGAAACCATTGAAAGTCATTAAATTTCACCAACTTCCAGAAAGCATCAGATTTGGCATGACTCTGGCCTGGTGGTCTTGGCAGGCAGGAGAGCTTTTCATGTTGCTTTCTCTCCTGGGAGTAAATGATGGAGAGGCAATGTCTCCTTGGGGGCAATATCTTTTTTCTTCATCAGTGAAACCATTTTGGCAGTTTGGACTGGGAGAGGAAGGCTTCAGCAGATGATTGTGGTAGGACTATAATGCTTTATTAATTTAATTATTTTTAAACATGCATTTGCTAGTTGCTTCCTATATTTGCATGTGTTTGTATTTTCAAACCACACCAAAAGGGTTGTAAAATCTGTTTTATCTATTCTGGTGTGCCGAATCAGGAAGAGGCGTTGGCATTTTTGGTGGTGACATCTGTGAAGGCAGCAGGGGTACTGGTGGACTCCTTGATGTACCTCTGACTCAGTTTATGCACAAGGTACACGTAGCTCATAAAACAACTGACTCCTTGTGCCAAGTGACTTGCTTCATTTATCGCAACAAAAATAAATGCAGCAGGGAGCTACAATGAGCAGTCTTGAGGCTGATGTGCCTGAATGTTTTTTTAGCAACAGGATTTTTTGGCCACAGAATTCATGCAGCCAAGTTGCTTATTCTGACCCTTGTATAAGTAGTTTCTAGCTGCGTGTCCCTCACTTCTGGTGCCTGATTTGAGGCAGAGCCTGGATGCAGGACTGCCAGACATCCAATCCTATAATTATTCTCACACATGTTCCTGTTATCACTGCAAGTCAGTGTTAGAGCAGGCTGAAGCTAAAAGTAAGAGTTCCACCTCCACATCTCCCCCAGCTCCACACTCCTGCCCTCTGTTCTGTACCTATAAAGCTCACTTAGGCAGTTATGTCTCTGCTAGGCTTTAATCAACCTCAGGTGCCAGATGACAGATTTTCTGCACTCTACCAGTGATGTTGCTTCTTTCTTTTTTCAAGAGACAGCCATTTACCAGAAAACTCAGTAACGCTGAAGTAGAAAAGCCAGAAAACAGACATTAGGAGCTGGGACCTAAATTCAGTCTTCTCTTTCAATCTTATTCCCCTCTGCACTTCCATGTTCCTTTTGTAGTGTCAACCTAAAGTGCAGCGACAGCTAGTGATTAGCAGGAAAATGTTCCTGTGAAAGTAACAGAGATGTCATCATTGATTAAAAACTAAAGCAAATGGGATCAAATTAAGACCATAAAAGAAACCTAATTTCTGGCATTTTCTAAAATATGTGGTGTTTTATAAGTTTATCTTTTCTAAGTATTCACCTGTATTTCATGCAAGTCTGTTTAAGAAAAGATATGCTGAGAGAGTGCACATGAAACACCTACTGCTTTAGCACTTTCTACACACAGTGTCAGGGAATATCAAATGCGAATGCGAAAGAGCATTAAACTATAAGCAGGAAAGAAAATTCACTCCTCCTAGGCCTCTAAAGGCAAGATAATCATCTGAGTCAGGGGAAAACTGCAATTATAGGAATTCTCTAGTATGAGATAGTCATTTTGGTTTTGTTCAATGCTGATATTATTGCTCAGAGCATCTGGACTGGGTTATGAAAGGCTGCATGCACTTACGAGTGCATGTAGGTGTGTGTCCTTGTGTATACATATATAGAAAGGTATATAGAAGAGAAAGTGAACTTTCTCCTGCTTGCAGAGTCACAGTCAGGAGAGGGTGGGTAAGGTGGGACCACTGCCCCAGCCACTGCCTTAGACTGCAACCAGGACAGGGAAATGGTGGGTTGCCACTGAAGTGCATCCTGCCCAGGCTGACTGTGGCTTGGCTCAGCTGTGCTGTCCTGAGAGAGTCTACTCTCATGCACGTGCACAGATGCACACACACATATATGAAAATAAACACACATGCACTCAAGGGATGCCCTCTCTGGTCAGGGTCATGTCTTAAAGCCACTATAGAACTCTAGATTGCTAAGATGACTTTAAAAGTCACTGAGCTGAATTTTTCCTAACAATCACAGCTTATTCACTCCCTTCATTTGTTTGCAGCCTGACAGCTGCCCAGACATGTGAGATGCTCAAGACTGTATGGCTCTGCCTCCTCTGTTTGGAAGGAGAAGTCCTGAGGAAAAGCCCTTTTGCAGGCTCACTCCTCAACCACAGTGCTGCCTCTGCAGGGAGAAGCGCATCCTTGGGGAGGGAATGCCCTTACCACTTACTGTTGCCATCGCTCCTGAACAAGCACTCATGGAAAATATTAGGCTGGCCTGTAAAGATGAACTCAGACTCTGAGGCTTGTCCTCTTCAGTGTACTCGATGCAGGTGGCATTTTATCTGTTGGTGCCGATTTGTGATACCTGACCTATTTTCTCTCTGATGACTATCTACCCCCCCCTTTACAAAAGGAGTATTTTTTTTTTGTGATATCCTAAAGGCAATAACCAGCAGAGCCCTGCTCTATGAAAACAGTCCAAGGTTTCAACATGCATTACTTCTGTCCCATTTCAGAACAGTTTGCCTTCAGCCTAATGACTTGCAGCAGCTAGTCTGGGTTTGTCCAGTCATTTATTTAGATCTTAAAATGGCAAGAGCCCGAACATGTTTATTGATTCAAAAGCTGCAAAACATTGACATCCAGGGAGGAACTGCTGTTAAATGTCTGCTATCTGTGCATCTGTGGGGTGGTGGTTTAATTTCCATCTTTGATCAGCTTCAAAACCCAGTCCATTGCTTTCAGCCATACACCAGACACTCTGCTCACTTGCGCCAGTTTATGAGCATAATACTGGTGGCTTCATGGCAAAAAGGTATTCTGAGAGTTTCTGAAACAAAACCTTAATGATATATGGCTGCCAAATTTAGCTGTTTCACAGCTGTAATAGCACACTGTGGGCTGTGTGGCAGCCAAGCTGTCTTTGTTACTGTATTAAGTGAAGTGCAAGCGCTTGGAATGCTACAGTCAGCGAGAGCCGTCGTGGGTGGCAGCTGCCTTCAGAGTCCTTGAAAGGATATGCTGTGATAACTTGATAAGGTGTTTGCATGTGTTAGAGGGCATGACATCCATGCAAGGCTGGGTGATTAGAGCACAATTTTCTTTGAACACGAGGTGCTCCAAACTGCATAGAAATTGGACAGAAAATAAGAAGTACACTGTGTTTTTTCCACAGGGCTCTAATTATTTCTTAAGAAATAATTTTCCTGCTAATGTCTGATTCAGTTAATGTGTTTATGCATTCTTTTAGACTGCCTTCCAGTCAGGATACTCCATGTTTTGTTAGAGTTCCTGACACTGGGATGTGGAATGACATTCCCAGTAAAGCTGGTGTAAAT
>NW_010201813.1:46370-50208 GCF_000695765.1 Mesitornis unicolor
TCCACTGAAGTTATTTTGGTGTAAGTATGGGGTAGGTGAGATGAGTCTCGGACATGCTGTTCTTATTCTCTGTATCTACATAGACCGAAATGCTCCAGATGATAGCATGACAATTTCACCACTACAAATGTCATTCTCCCTTTTCTCCCTGCGCAAAACCTGTTGGTATGTTTCTTGAACAGCTTGCACTTCTGTCAATCACAAGTGAACCCTTTTACATAAGGCAAAGACACAAACAAAAATCTTCTCATAACCAGATGCTCTCCTCCCCTGCTTATCATCAGCAGAAAGCCCCATCAGCTCACCTGTGCAGTCAGGTGCCAGTCAGTCATCCTTGTTGGGTTCAGTGTTACTAGGTAGGGCAGATCTCTTTTAAATAAGTGCACAGGATCCTATATCTAAGGGTTTATGTTAGCTTGCATGAAGGTGATTCTCCCCTTGGTCACATCAGTCTGTGGAGCTATGTTAGCACAAGGGGGTGAGATGTAGGACCCATATATAGTGTGAATACTGGCATTCACTGGAGAGGAGTAAATGGCATGCTCAGCTTCTTTAAATTGCCTGTAGTCAGTCAAAGGAACTGTGACTGCATTTTCCAAATAACCGAGAAAGCTGATTTTAACATGGATCTGTTTTTCAGAAATGGGGATTACACCATAAGACTGACTGGCATGCTGAAATGAGATGTGTATCCCATAGTAATAGAGTATTTTAAGACTGCATCCTGCCCTTGATGAACAAACTTAATACATTAGATGAACAGGGTTTGGTCCCATTTCTGCTTGGTGAAACCTCATACCTAGTGAATACAAGTTCTCAGGGTTTTTTCCTCTTATGATTCATTTGTCTAAATTCCACTGAAATTGTTGAGTTATGACAGCTTAGCAAGAAGAAAACGAACTCTTAGTGATTGTCTTGTTAGGAAGGATTAAATGATTTAATTTTATAATTGAACCAGAGATACAAGCCAAGTATGTCTGGTTCTGAGATAAACACTGAACAGGTTGTCGATATCAGTGAGCCTGCTTCCATGGTAGGAACCTGAAAGAAATGTTATGGACTGCAGTACATGTAGCTTGTAGCAGAATCTGTAGTGCTTACACTTGACAAGGCAAAAGCAAGTACTATCTCGCATGTGACTGCATTTGGGTTTTGAATTATATTATACTAACAGAAAATACAAAATCCTTCTTTCCCTTCCAAGAAGTCTCCAGCAAGAGAGAAAGCTCTAAACTTCAGCCATTTGTAAATTCTTTTTTTCTGTTTATCAGCATTTGCAAAATATTTCTCTCTTCAGCACAAGTAAATCAAGGCCAGATCAATCGCACCTAGACTAAATGTTCTTCAGGAGGTCTTTCAGAATACCAGTAGAGATCCTCTGCCTGCAGTGGGGCACCCAAACAAGCCACTGCAAGGTAAGGCAGGATGTGAAATGAACTCTCAGCAGCACACACCAGCAGGGTGATCAGCCCACCAGCCCACCCTGACTGCAGAGCACCTTACTCCTTTCTCACCCAGAGCAGGAAAAGCTGCTTCGCACTTACTGCAGGCTTTCACGATGCATGAAGCAAGTGGTGTGATATAAATTCAGATCTTTCCTTATCTTCCATTCCTTTGTTCTTATGCCTGTAACTTTCCTAGCAGTTCCTTAATCTCATTTCTGAACAATGTGGTGCATTGAGACCCTGGGCTTCAAGTTTTTTCAGGTTGCTGCAGAGGGGTGTAGCTGGAGATCTTGAGCACAGGCTGAAAAAGTGAATAGATATTAAACTGAGCTTGAATGTAGATTAGAAGTCAAGGGCCATAGGGCTAAATTTCCAAAATTCATCTGAAGAATGCTGGAATTCAACACATCTTTGGACTGATGGTTCCATGCTGCATAATCAAATGGATTGTACTTGTTCAATTGCCTTTAATGAAACTGTTTTCACATTTCCCGAAGCTGTTTTTGTTCTATATGTAGGTAAACTGGTAGATGCAAGGGGTATGTTCCACTAGCGTCTTTGTATCATAAGCACAATAGATGTGCTGAAACCTCAGACGAGCTGAGAGTAAGTTAACTTTTAACGGTGGTTTCTAAATAGACTTGCAAGTTGCAGCAATGCTGACCTATTGGTGTGCAATGGAACTTGCAACTGCAGTATAAAATACCTCAAGAACTGAAAAATCAGGATGAACTAATTTCCATATCTCTAGCTTCCCAAACTGTGCATTAGCATTGTGTTTCTAGCTGATTACCACATATTATCAAGTTATTTCTTCTATGTCAACAGAAAACCTGACCTTGTACACTCTGCTGCATGATCCTGCCTGTGGCATATAGATGGAGTAAGTGGCTCTGACCTATGTCAAAACTCATGCGGTTGTTTATTTTTTATTTCATTTTTTTCAGTATTGAGGAGTATGATGGCACAGCCAGTTTCATTCCAGAATCAAGGTCCTGGGTGACTGGTTGGCAGCTCTCCTAGGGTATTCAACACTAAACTACAGAAATGTCAAGACATGAAGTGGTATTTTTCTTAGCTACAAGCTATTGCAGCATCATTATTTTATTATTATTATTAATAATAATGCAGGAGCAGTTAGTTTTCTCCTTAGTAATAGGAAGAGGTGGCCTGAAGGACAACAGTTCAATGCAGGTTCCAGTGGTTACTCAACTAATGTGCACAACTGATCTGAGACATGGAACCACTTGGAAATGATAGTTAGTCCAAGAATTCAATGAGGAGGTGATGAATCTTCGGTGTATATTAGATTTATGTGTTAAGCCAGCCATCTGGGAGCTATTTAAATCAATTCAAATGATTTTGTCAACAGATGAAGACAGCAAGTAATCATTCATGGTATGGCTGCTATTCAGAGAGCAGTTGGGTTCCTGTCCTGCCTGATTCCCTGTCACATGGAAAACTTCATCCTGAATTTTTGTAGAGAGACATGAACAGAAAAATCAACCTCCTGGGAGTTTACTTTTTAAATACTCTGTGAAAAGGCTGCTGGAGCCCCTTTTGTGACCCTCCACTCGTCTCCTCCAATGACTTTCCCTTGGCCTTGTTCCCTTATGAAGCCAGGTGGCTGTGGGAAAGACAGTTTTGTGCTGCTCCATTCTACATTTAGACACAAGCAGAGAGCAGAAGTGATACTATAAAAAGTTTCAATTCCAGTGAGAAGTTAAAATCTACTGCTCATCCTGTAGAACCCTCTAGAATGCTGCCCTTCCTCCTAAGCCCAGTTCTCTCCTCACATGCAGGCAGGAAACCATCGCAGCCTCAAACAGGGGTCACACCTAAGCCCCAGTGACTTTATTTTGCAAGTCCTTCATGTGCAATGAGCAAAATACTAATTACAGTTTTTTCCCCTCCAGCTTTGTCAGAAAAGTACATGAAGGGACATGGTGGGGTCCATGCTGCAAGGAGACAGCAGGGCTGGGCAGCTGGAGGATGAGCAGAGCAGAGCAAACCTGTGGAAGTCACTGTCTCAGTGCTCAAGAGGTGCAGCTCTTGCATGGAGGGAAGAAGCAGGGAAAAAAAATCTCATAGACTGGGAAAGGACTTCAGAGAGGAAGCTCTCTGTTTCCAGCTTCCTGCAGCTGCTTTTTCCAATGGAGGAGAAGGGCTTTGGGTATGGCTGGCTTTCCCAGACTCTCCGCTGCTCAGCAAGTTTCTGCTAGCTTAAGTTCTCCCTCACTCGATAGACAAGGTGATGGAGTTGTAGAGGACAAAAAACGTTGTGAACATCTTTGATAAGGCCTATAAGTGCTCTGGGTTTGCTTCCCATGTGATGAAAATCATGCAGTGTATATGTGTGTGTGTATATTTATATGTTTTTATATATATATTTT
>NW_010201814.1:0-808 GCF_000695765.1 Mesitornis unicolor
TATTTAAATCACAGCCACCCTAATGACCATCTGCATACAGCAGACTTGATTTATCTTACATGTGGAGTTTCTGGGTTGGATTTGTGCAGGCAGTTCCATGTTCAATACAGCAAAAGTTAATCAACACATGTAATTAATTAGCATCTATACATAGGGCCTAAAGCCTTAATTAACATTCCTCTCTGATTAAATTATCAGTGATGATTCCAAGTCTTGGGTGAAACCAAGTGTCAGAAGTTTTTAGTGCTTGATCTTCCACTCCCCCATCTCCCAGGACTTCAAAGTGAACATGAGGTCCATTTCTCAAATTCAGTGGAGCTTTGCCATGCCCCTTTTCTTCCCTGACCTTATCCTTTGCAGCAAAAACCCCACACTTAGCAGTTTTGCATGTTTCACAGTCTCTTGCTGACAACAGGTCTCTGTGAGTTAGTTTTATAAAAGGCATAAGATGCTGGCTTATTATTTTTCAATGTCAAAAAGTCACTGGTTTTATATTCATGGCATTTCACAAACGAAGATAAAGAAAGACAGCCTCTGCAGCAACATGTACAAATAACTCTGGTCACTTGAGCATTTGTTTTAACTTTTTGCTATCCTGTCCCTCAAAGTCAATTCCTTTGCCTTAAAAATCCTTTTAATCTGTCATTATTATCGTTTATGTCTCCTGTTGTATTTTTGTCTCCTGTCTCCCAAGCTGTTCAACCTCTGGAAAGGTAACTAGCTGTACATCTAGCTAAATCTGTATTTGTAACTAACAGACTATTTCCTCAAAATCAGTAGGGTTTTATACAGCCAAAAATAAAGAAGC
>NW_010201815.1:0-435 GCF_000695765.1 Mesitornis unicolor
GGTGCTCCCTAGTGCCCGCCAGTGGGGCTGGGAAGGGCTGCAGCTCCCCCAAGCAGGGGTGGCTGCCAGCACAAGGGAGCTCGGTGTTTGTGAGACCCCTGACCCACGCCTGGGAGCCTCTGCCTCCTGGGCAGCTGTTGAGGGCACACGGGCAAGAGGGGATGCTGTACCCAGGTTGGCAGCACTTGATGATCTCTCCCCATCATGCAGGCACTGCAGCGGAAAGTGGGAAGCTCATACCTGGAAGATGGGCACTATATCTGAGGGCATGAAAGCAGCAAAGAGGATAAAGGGTCCCACCAGGGTGGCTGGGCAAGGGGAAGCTCAACAAACGGCTCTCCTCCAGCAGGCAGCCAGCCCGGAGCGACTGGATCTCAGGCTGGGGCCTCGAGGGAGGCTGGGGGATCTGGCTGTGAGGGACTTGACTCCCGCTCA
>NW_010201815.1:500-1537 GCF_000695765.1 Mesitornis unicolor
TCCTGGGCTCGGCAGCCAGAGCCCAAGCCGAGGGGCCCCAGCGCTGCAGCCTGTGGAGCCGGGCTGGCACCTGAGGGAGGAGGTGGGAAGCGTCGCATGGAGCCCCTCTCCCATGGCTGCTGTCTCCCTCTTCTCATCATCATCCTCTTTTCCATCTCAGGTGTGCTGCTGGTGCCCAGCACCTCACCGAATGCCCCACATCTGGGATTTTGGACTCGACTTCCCCTTGGCTGCTCATCCCCTCCAGGTATGCAAACTTTCGACCTTTGTGGAGCCGCTCTGCGGGCCAAGCCACGTGTGTGCGACCGGGCTCGGACTGCAGGCGGGGGGAACTCAGGGGACTCCCAGGCCTGCTTTGGCCTGGGCTCGGGGTCCGGGTTCCCCCTGAGGTCGGCTGGATCTGGCTCCCTCCGCCCCTGGGGCGAGCACTGGCTACCGGCCCCTTCCTCCCAGGAGGAGGAAGAGAAGGATGGGATTGTGTGAGCGTCCGTTCCAGCTCTTGAACAGCAGCCGGGTTCCTCTGGAGCCGGCGTCCCCAGGAGGGGCTCTGGCCTCGGGGCTCAGCGCTTTATGGGGCTGCGGATAGGACGCAGCTGGCTGCGGTCGTGACACACACACCTCCGCGGTGGCCAAAGCCACGCGCACCCCTCCCTCCTCCACTGGCCGCCCTGAGCCAGCGCTGACGACGCACTGGGGACCAGGCTGGACATGGGCCGGGGGCAAAAGCCTGGCAGCCCTCAACGGGAGGCTCCAGCAGCCCCAGGCTTAGCCCACCCCCGGGGTCGGCCCCTCATCCCTGTCACCTTCCCTTACCCTCCCTGAGTGCCCCCTCCCGCTCGGCAGACTTGGGCTTGTCTCCCAGCACTGGTGGCTCCCCTGAGAACCACAGCTTCTTTCCCGGCACAGCGTCCTGAGCACATGGCGCAGTGCCCTTGCCCAGGCAGCAGCGCAGGGAGACAGACGGACACAGCTGGGCTCCTGCTCCCTGCCCGGCAGGAGGGGACAGGCGCCCGCCGCCAGGCTGACTGTCTGCTTGG
>NW_010201815.1:1571-1952 GCF_000695765.1 Mesitornis unicolor
AGTGGGGACGTGCCCCTGCCTGCCCCAGCCCATGGCTTGGAGGGGCTGCAGGCAGTTTGGGGCTAAAACCCACTCCAGTGTGGGGTTTTCTGGGTCTACCCTGGAACCCAGCAGCCCCTCTTCTTCCTCTCCTCTGTCTGCCAGGGATGCAGGGCTCTGGTGCAGCCCTGGGATGTCATGGATGGAGCTGAGGAGGGGGCGGAAGGGCAGGGGCCACGGCACACCCGCAGGCGAGCAGACACACCCGCAGGCGAGCAGACAGGGAGCTGCCCGCTGCAAAGGTCAGCAGTGGGAGGCAGGGCCCAGCAGTGACGCTGGTGCAGGGACCCGTGCACCCAAGCTGTGCCGAAGGTGAGGTCAGCTGCCCACGGGTGACGGGGT
>NW_010201816.1:0-6919 GCF_000695765.1 Mesitornis unicolor
CTCAGGGCTGCTTTCCAGCACAGCATCTCCCTATGGAGCTGTTGTTAACATCAGTGTATTAACAGAATACGAAAATGTCAGGAACTTTAACCCTTTTTTATAATAGAGCATAGTATAATTACTAGAGGATTTTCTGCTGACAGTTTATTTCTCAGTTGTTTGATCATAGCACAGCTACAAAAAGCAGCAGCAGAAGCAGGAGTTGTGCTACCATTAAAAGGAGCACAGCCGGCAGCAGCAGCTTCTTTCTTGAAATCATCAGAAGCGAAAATGAAAGAGCACGGAGCAACAAACAGGGATGAAGGAAGAACAGAGGGAGGATATGAACTCATGTACGATATTATGTTTATCTGACAGAAGATCTTGGTGTCTGCCTGAATAATGAATTACAACATTCTGGATAATCTGTATATGGACATAGTATTAATTCAGAAAACATTGGGGTGATTTTTAGATTACTGATGTATATAATGCTGTATTTTACGTTCATGTAAAACTAAATAAGGATACTGGTATGGACAATCATAGCAAATGTTTTGTATTATTTGAAAAGGAATCCAATTACCAGACACAGAACAAAAAAGGAAGAGCAAAAATAAGAGAAAGAAACTTGTGCTATAGAAAAGGGTAAAGAGCCTGAGGAAAATTGAGTAGAAATGGTTAGTAAAGTTATAATTAATATTAAATACAGTATAGAGTTCTACATGATATGCAGTCACAGAATCACAGAATCGCCCGGTTGGAAAAGCCCTCTGAGATCCCCATGTCCAACCGTTCCTGTCTACCCCCTAAACCATATCCTTAAGTACCTCGTCTACCCGCTCTTTAAACACATCCAGGGATGGGGACTCCACCACCTCCCTGGGCAGCCTGTGCCAGCTTCTGACGACCCTCTCAGTAAAGAACTTCCTCCTTCTCTCTAACCTGAACCTCCCTTGGCACAGCTTGGTGCCGTTTCCCCTTGTTCTATCCCCCATCACCTGGGAGAAGAGACCAGCACCCACCTCTCCACAACCTCCCTTGAGGCAGTTGGAGGTGGTGATGAGGTCTCCCCTCAGCCTTCTCTTCTCCAGGCTAAACAAGCCCAGTTCCCTCAGCCACTCCTCATCAGGCTTGTTCTCCAGAGCCCTCCCCATCCTTGTGGCTCTGCTCTGAACACGCTCCAGAATCTCCACATCCTTCTTCTAGTGAGGGGCCCAGAACTGAACACAGCACTCGAGGTGCGGCCTCACCAGTGCCCAGTACAGGGGGATGATCACCTCTCTGGACCTGCCGGTCACACTGTTTTTAATACAGGCCAAGATGCCGCTGGTTTTTCCAACGTCCTCCACAACTTCCTGGGTCTGAGTTATAATTTATAAATGCATTGTTTTTGAATGGTCTAACTACTATACAAGGTGAAAAATGACTTGTTTTTTCATCTTCCATGGTTTAGCTTCATGGTTATGATATACCTGGAGGTACACCACATCACAAATTAAAGCTGGAGAAGATCAAAACTCTCCGGCAGAACTAACGTAACAGCTTTAAACATCTTTGATCAGATTTCTGTGTTTTAGGTAATTGATCCATGGAGTTTTTATTACCAGAGGTTACAGATTTTTTTGAGGGAAGAACTAATTTGTGCAATTTTAGAAGTCTATGTTCAGGTGAGATGAAATATCATCTCCCGTAATGTGAACGAACCTGAAAAACACTCAGATGAAAAAGACACAGGGTAGAAGGGGGTGTGAACAAGGGAAGAGATGGCAGGATGCAAGTACAGGGAAAATGAGATGTAATGTTTCTACTGAGTCCTTATTTCTCATATCCAGGGAAATGAAGAACTTTAGTTCTCTATACATCCTTTAATGAGAATACAGATTATTAAACTGAGTATTAAAACCATCACTTGTTCTACTGTTTCTATGATTCCTATAAAGACAAGGTTAATACCTGCTGAAGTTGTAGACATTGCTGAAGTTAAGGAACATATTTTCCATTTATATGCTTTTGTCACTTCATTTATACTTCTAGGTCTCTTTTGCAATCAGGAGAACAAGCCAATGCTTTTCAGTTGTATTGAAAAAATTATTACTGTTTTTTTTTTAAAAATAAAAGATCCAGATATGCACTTCAATTAACAGCATTCACAGAAACACAGAAAGAAGGTCATTGAGAATTGCACAATCTTTACAATTACTGTTAATTACCAGCAGGTAATCAGCTATCTCTTCCAGACCCATAAAGAATATGTATTTATGTGATATATTCCTGGTTCGTTTCAAAGCAAGGATTGAAAAGGTGTTTATAAATCTACACTCCATAACGAAACAAAGTGTACTCATTTTTCACCTGAATTTCATGGCATGTACCACCCAAGTTGTAGTAGGCAAAGGCAAGGACTGGGAGAATGAAGAACCACCACTGTAGGGGAAGATCGGGTTTGAGACCACCTAAGGAAGCTGGAGGTGCACAGGTCCATGGGACCTGATGAGGTGCATGCATGGGTCCTGAAGGAACTGGTGGATGAAGTTGCTAAGCCACTGTTTATCATGTCTGAGAAGTTATGAGAAGTTCCCACTCACTGGAAAAGGGAAAACATAGCCTCATTTTTCAAAAGGGAAAAAATTAAGACTCAGAGTACTACAGGCTGGTCAGTCTCACCTCTGTGCATGGCAAGATCATGGAGCACATCCTCCTGGAAACTAAGGCAGATGGAAAATAAGGAGGTGAGCGGTGACAGCCAAAATGCCTTCACTAAGGCAAGACATGCCTGACAAATTTGGTGGCCTTCTGAGATTGGGTTACAGCATTGGATAAAGGAAGAGCAACTGATGTTATCTACATGGACTTGTGCAAAGCATTTGACACTGCCCTGCACGACATCTTTTCTCTAAATTAGAGATACATGGATTTGATGGATGGACACCTTTGATGGGTGGAGCACTTTGATGGATGGACCGCTCTGATGGATGGTCGCACTCAAAAGTGTTGTGGTCAACGGCTCAACGTCCATGTGGACACCAGTGATGAGTGCTGTTCCTCAGGGGTCAGTATCAGGATCAGCAGTGTTTAACATAATTTTTTACATTTTTAAAATTTTAAAATAAAAGCAATGGTAGAAGCAGATTCACTAGGATATAGTGAATTAAATCAATGAGCGTAATACAAGCATCAATTACTCCCACTATGGTGTTCTCCCTCAGTACACCAAGAAGGCATCTGCACCCTCTCTTCCTTTCACAGCATCACTTCAGCTGCACTTAAACTCCTCATATCTAATCCTGAGGCAGTCTGCATGCTCCATCCTATGTTGCTGAAGATACTTAATCTCCCAGCACTGTCTACCCAAATACACAATCACATTTATGAGACACATGAAGTACATGTGGATTACCTGCCTTATCATACCAGTTGGTCAGAACTAAACGTGACAATTTCTAGGTTTCTCAAAACGATGTGAAAACTTATAAGCAGCACACATAGATTTATATCATAGTGTGAAAGCTCAAGATAACACTAATTCCTGATTCTCAACACTGTTTCAAGATGCCCATTAATCCCAAGTACAAGCTAGCTCACACTTGACAACTGCATAAACCTAAAAAGAAGAGACATCTCTTAAAAAATTATCAAGTTTAATATGCTTTTCAATGCACTGTGAACACAAGTATGGAACATCTGCTGCTAACTAAAGCTTAGGTTGCAACTCTGTCTTGTGTAGCTGGATGGAAACAAGAAGGAGAAGAAATACTGTTCATCTTGTGTAATTTCTGTATAAAATGTAATGGAGATGTCAGTATCTTTTATTTGTTTGCAATTATGGGAAAGCACAGACAGTGAAAGAGTTGGAATTTGATTTTCAGTCACAAATTTTGCACATTGGATGTTTGCAAAGGCAAGTAAAATTCACTGTGTGTAAATATTTGTGTTGTAAAGTAGGCAAACCATATCCAGCACTGCAACTTCTGCTTCAAAGCCACTCCAAGCTCCATCTCTTATCAGCTTGCTAACTTTACTAAATTTAGTAAATTAATAATTTTAGATTTAGGAAATTTAAATTCCAATTTTCAGACCAAAACCTTTTCCAACAAGTAGTGATGGTAACAAATTTGGCTCTGGTTGTAGGAGTTCAGTAAACTTATCCAGGTTTTCAGAAAACACCACATCCTCCTGAGAATAGCAGAGAAACTTCCCTGTTGGATTTATTTTTACTTTTGAGATAGCATTTTGAAAAGTAAATGTTCAATCTGGGGCTAGAAAGTGTTACACAGATAATAATAAAAGCAGTAATTAAATAATGTTGTGAAGATTATATTACTTTTAACACTAACTTATATTTACGTAGTGCATGTGAATTCACACATATTACTTCCAGATTACTATAAAAATAACAAAAAATAATTTATATTAAATCAACACGATTTCTTTGTGTAGACAAACCCTAGGAAGTTGCGGTGACCAAAGAAGCCTATTTTTCTCGCAGACTAATGCAAAGCATACTGTCTCAGAAGTTCATGCCATATGCTGAAGAATGAAATATGTAAGTGAGAAGAAATTCGTACATAGTATTGACAAGCATGCATCCAACTCTGCAAGTACACTCTCCAGGGACCAAAAAAGAATCCTCTGAAGTGTGAAATCACAGTAAATACTCGGAAATACAGCAAATTTACAGGACTTAAGATACTCCTACAAGCCAAAAAGTCAGAATTATAACAAAAAAATGAGTCCCCTTGCCCTTGCGGCCAAGAAGGTCAACGCCATCCTGGGATGTTGGTGGCAGCAATGCCCATGAGCCAGCAACGTGCCCTTGAGCCAAGAAGGCCAAGGCCATCCTGGGGTGGATGAGAAGGGGTGGTTGTAGGGCAGAGAGGTCCTCCTGCCCCTCTGCTCTGCCCTGCTCACACCACAGCTGCAATCTTGGGTCCAGTGCTGGGCCCTCAGCTCCAGAAGGACAGGAACTGCTTGAAAGAGTCCAGCAGGGCCACCAAGATGAGATGCTGGAGGGAGTGGAGCATCTCCTGCTGAGGAGCGGCTGAGGGAGCTGGGGCTCTTGAGCTTGGAGCAGAGGAGCCTGAGGGGTGCCCTCATTCCTGGGGATCCACTGGGAAAGGGCAGTGTCAGGAGGAAGGAGCCAGGCTCTGCTCTGGGATGGCCAATGGCAGGACGAGGGGCAATGGTCCCAAGCTGGAGCACAGGAGGTTCAAGCTGAAGCTGAGGCCAAAGTTTGTGAGTGTGAGGGTTGTGGAGCATGGCCCAGGCTGCCCAGAGAGGTTGTGGAGTCTCCTTGTGTGGAGACACCCAAAGCCCTGGCCGTGTTCCTGTGTGACTGGTCTGGTGATCCTGCTGTGGCAGGGGTTGCACTGGGGGAGCTTTCCAGGGCCCTTCCAACCCCTGACATCCTGGGATTGTGTGATTGTGTGATTCTGTGATTAGTATTTCGGTGCTTTACTGGAGTGCTATGCTTACCATGTTCCTTCTTGTCGGGAAGCAGCATTTTCAGTTGTAAGTGATGTTTTGCTCAATGACTCATAAATTAAAGAACATTCTAGAGGAACACAAAGAAGGATGGTTCACATTTTATCACGAACCATGCATTAGAATACCAAAAGCCTTCTACTGCATTTTAATGGCTCATTTTGCTGCTGAAGAGGAAATGCCAGCTGATGCACACCAGAGCTAATAAGGATCTGAAGGAGCTAAAGCTGAGACTTAGCTTCAAGTGTCATCGGTACTCACTGTAAAGAATTGTGCCATTTAGAGCGGTTGTTTTCACCGTCAAGTACAGAGTCGTCAGATTGCTCGTTTCCTGCCCAGATGCAGCCGTGGTCTCAAATACAGATGTCAGAGAGGGGAGTTCCAGGTATGAATTTCCAGTGAAGGATGGGAAGAACAGTGCTGTGTCTGAAATGAATATCCCAATTTTGTTAATTTATTACAAAATAAAGTAATAAAATACAATATAATCAGCAGAGCACATTAAAAAAAATCCATTCTTTTGAATACCTGTGAATAGTGTAATCAACTCCATTATTCCCAGAGCATGCACATACATTTATTTAATTCCAAACATTCAAGTTAAATTTCAAGTTCATTCAAGTTAAGTACGCAGAAAATGAAAATTTTCTAGCATCTGCATATACCAGAAGTGAAAAGGCCATTATAGGAGGGATTACTTTTAGAAGATTCAATAAAGTTCAGAAGATTGTAATAAATTGTCATCTCTACAGATGTGTCCATGCAGAACTTTTGTCCTACGACACCCCTGTGAAGTACTTCTGGTTTATAGCTGTAGATCAGAAACACAGGTTTTAATCATTTCGAGGATACTCAAATATTCTGGATTTGAAATTACCATAAGGATGCTGTTGGGCAGTATATACATTTATTTTTCCACTGTCTTGAAAATAATAGCAAGAGAAAAATTTAAAGCTTAATATCCGCAACGTTTCTTGCACTAATTACCTTTGTCAGTATGGTTTTGGTTATTTTTTTTCCCGTGTAGCTCTGATAATAATACCACTCAGGCAAGAAAAATTAAGAGTACAAATAATTGAGGTTAGGCAGAATGTCCTCCTGATGCCTTGAGCATCCTGGTTAAGCAGCGCTCAATGAGGACTGCCCAAATTCACCACCAGGGATATGAATGAGGAATGAGCAACAAGAAAAGCTGTCTGAGTTCAGGTAATACTTTTGTAAGGAAATTGTTACTTTAATGGACTCAAATGATACGATGGATTTGTGACTGATGACACATAGGCATGGGTTTTTTTCCTTTCGAAAATTGTATTTACTTTATTAATTTTCTGTTTGGGAAATCTGCCCGTGGTTTATTCGCTGCCATTTTCAGTTGACTTAAGAAGAAAGAACAAAATGAAACCCTTAGTTAAACAAGCATGCATGGAAGGGTATTCATTAAAAATACCCACCACAC
>NW_010201817.1:0-975 GCF_000695765.1 Mesitornis unicolor
TATATATATATTTATTTATTTATTTTTATTTCTTGCCTGTCCTTTAACTATCGAGACCTGTGACAATAATCAAAGAGCACTGCAAATGAAGGTAATTTGAAATATCATCTCTATATGACGACAGAAAACACCTAAGGAAGTGAAAAAGAACCAGTGGCTGCTAAAATAAAACTAACTCAAACAGCAGTTCAATATGACCTCAACCTTCATATGTCACTGGCAAATGAACTTCCATCTTACATTCTGCATGACAATAAGCTGCAGACTGCCTGGTTTTATATCCATTTACCCACACAAGCATGAGTATTTTAGTTTTTAAATGTTTTTCTACGTAGAAGCTTTGCAATACTTCTTTGCTTGACCCAAGTGTTTCAGAATTATGATGCAGATCTGGCTTACATTTATATACAAAAAGTATACACAGGTTTAGGAAATACTGTGAAAGTTTATTACTGATGCTTACAGCACTTGAATAATTTTTAAGGTTTCAGTTCCCAAAAATTTTCTCAAAATTTTGTTTGAAATTTGTGGGACAATGAAAGTGACAGCATGGAAATCATTTTGTACAATGTTGTGCAGTATATCAAACACATTTCTGAACTCAACTGGCATGCCTTTATACAGAGATCGTTTTAATTGTTTCATTATTGGAGGCAGAAAAAGATTAAAAACCTGGAGAAATGCCACTTAATGAACTTTCTCTATTCCTTATCCACATCTATCAGTCACTGCATGCTGAACATAAAACAATCATTTCAATTAAGGCTTCCTGGAAAATTGTATTTCTCTGACAGTCATCTCACTCCAACCAAATGGAGCACGACAAAAAGAGAACCATCTTGATGCTGCAAAAACAGCAGAAGGACACCACTACTAAAGCAACAGTTACAAAACCCCATAAAACTTCTTTTAGAGAGAATGTTTCATATCTGCTTAAATGATACGATGAAAAATGGAGAATTTCTATTTGCACAC
>NW_010201818.1:0-24440 GCF_000695765.1 Mesitornis unicolor
TGGCAGCAGCGCTGCTGTGAATTCCCGGCCGCCTCCTCCGCGGGTTACCTGCCCGGCCCAGGTGGGGCCATGCGGAGCTGAGGAGGTTGCTTTGGAGATTGCCGCCGTTTCTGATGGATGTTTTTTGTGTGTTTACCTCTGCTCCCGGCTTCTCTTTCATCTGAGGACGCATCTGGCTCCAGCTCTGTTAAACTATCTGCCTTCTGGTACCGCTCGCAGATAACAGAAAGAAACCCGAGCCCGAAAGGCAATTCCCTGCTTCATTCCACCTAACGTAACCTTTTCAGGAACCTTTGAAGGTTGGCTAGTGCTCCGGCGATGATGGCAGTGCTGGGTTCCCTTGGGCTGTACTAAGAGCTGCTTGTTTTCTCTTTCTTCTTAGAGGTATTTCATCTTTAAGGGCCGGCTGCTTGCGCACACTTTTGTACTCAGCGAAGAAACCATGTTGTCTGGTGGAAGAAGTGCGTTTCTGTGCCTTGGAATGTTATTGAGCTTTTGGAGCTCCGCGAGTTGGATGCCTGTTGGAGGATGCCCACATAAATGTACATGTATTGCTTCCAGTGTGGATTGTCATGGACTAGGACTCAAAACTGTACCGAGGGATATTCCCAGGAATGCGGAGAGACTGTAAGTAAAAACCGTTAAGGGTTCCTCAAGTACTTGTAGAAGCGCCTAGGTTGAATTTCTCCACACCTGCCTGGCAGTGTGAAGTACACACTAATAGCAGTTTCAGTAATCACTCATGGATTAATGTTTTTAGGAGGGAAGGGGAGGAGCTTTTCAGAAGTTACAGCTATCTTGCAGCTGTTCTTGCTCTTTTTTATAAAAAAAAACAACAAACAGTTTCAGGGTTTCATGTTTTCTCAGTTTCGGGTACCATCTGATTGGGGTTTGCAGTGAGTTGCTTGTAGTGAGGTTTAGAGCTCTACCTGGAGTGCTCCCAACAATAATCATTGTCAATGCAAACACCAATTTAGTATGCAATTAGAAACCTGGATGTCTTCACCTGGTGGTTAGTAGCAGTTTCTCCTTACTTTCTCAGCATGGTGATTTCATCACCATGGAAAATCGATTACTGCCATAAACTAATTAAAATGGATAAGAAGTCACATTAAAGCAGTCTCTAACTTCTGTCTTGAGCTGCTGGGGTGAAGCTGTTTCTTTAATTTTTAATGTACTTTAGGTTTTATGATAGTGGTGTAATGTTGCAGGGTGCTTCCAGCCTCAGCACAGGAGAATGTAATGAATGTGTTCAATAGTAAATCTTCTGTATCCTAAGATCTCAGGAGTTTATCTCAGGAGTTTATTTGGCTTTCTTGCTTAACAAGTTTTGAAGGAGAAAGCTGAAAGCAAACTGCAGTTCTCTGACACAGCTCTGGCACTCTCTTAGTGCAGAGGACGGCATCTCTGACGTTGCTTAATGCATAGCATATGGTGCATTTCAAAGTGCCTCTTGCTGGGTATGAAGATGTCCGGAAGGGAATGTGAAACAGCTTCAGGGCGCCTTGCTCTGGGCTTCTTGGATGCTCTCAGGAAAGTGCTGTTGATTGCGACTCATGGGGATTAGCTGATAACTTAAAAATGGTTTTGGCCTTGTAAGCTAATGCTGTAGATTGTATGGCCTCATGTTGCTATTTTATTTCCTTCTTGGTCATAGAGTTGGGGAAACTTCAAACTCTCGAGCACTTTTTCTCCAAGAAAGAAAGTTAAATGAGGTTACTAAGCAAAGTTTTTGTGCAGAGAGACCTCTTAAAGACAAAGTTCTCTCTCAGGATGAAGGTTAATAGCATCCTTGAATGTTTCTGAATGCATCTTAAATGACAGCAATATGCAGATTTCTTACTAGACTGTTCCACCATCTTCAATGTTTAGTGGCTGTATCAGCCTTCCTTTTAACCCCAGCTGTGTAAACAGTAGTTTTCAGATGTCAGTGTTATAGAAAGCCTGACAGCTGTACACAAAACTATATGCTTCCTAGAATTGTTGGTTAGTAAACCGGCAGTTTAGAGAGAAGAAAAAAAAAAAATCGACCTCAAAACAACAAGCATAGCAAGCCAGCCAGAGCAAGTATGTGTGATAACACAGATGTTCTGTATGCTTCATTGGTGAGGTGCGTTTGCCCTTAAGATAGAAGGGCTAGAATTAAACTTCTAAATTTCAGGTTAAAACGATTCACAAATGCAAGGTTAGTTGGTCACCTGAGAACAATTCAAAAATGGTAATTTGTTATTGCTTAAGTTTTAGGGGAACTGAAGTTATTTTGTTACTGGGTTTCATTTGTGAGAATGTGCTTAATAGGGTTGTTTTTTCACTTTGATTTCTCTAAGAAGCCAAGCCAAAAAAGTAAGTTTCTTGGCTTTGATATGTTCAGTGTTAACAAAAATGAAAGGGAGTGTAATCACTGTGCTCTTGGCCCTGATAATTTTTGGTGTTACTTACAGATTTAAATTTTAGATTAATGGCTGAACAACAGCAGCTATTTCACAATATTCAGTTTGAATATTTAACCTCAGAGATACACTACTGATAAATATGAAATGTAGCTGTGTTGGATTTTTTTTTAAATAGTGCATTATTGCATCATTCAGTGACTGAAACCTTGTGGAAGTAGCATACAGAGGATCATGTAGTAACGCATTATTCCTTACTTTTAAATACCATCTTCACTATTTTTTCTCCTGTTAGTTCATTGTGAGCCTTTCGCTGCTTTTGTAGTGTTCATTGTCTGTGTTTTAAAGCCTTTGTAAATTCTTTTAAATCTGGATTCCTCCTAGTTGCACTAACTTGAGTTTTCTAATGTAAGCAGGAGAGAGAAAAAGACCTTATATTCCTCTGAGTCTAGATTATGCCCATAGGTGAAACACCACTCAGCCACTGGGTGTATCAGAGTATCTTATTTTTCTCTGTGGTCCACAGCAACCTGTAACTATTTATGACATAACACTGGGTTGATGTGTAGTCTTTAACGAGTTTGCTTAACTTGTAAATAAAATGAGATTGATTATATCTGAAATGACAAAGATACTGTTAATATCAGAGAAATGTTTATATGTTGGGATAATAATTTTAACAAGTTTCTTGATGGGCACACACCAAGTGACTTTTTGGACTCTTATGCGATGAGAAAGTCTTTACTTGTTTCTGTATACTTTTGTGCTAAAAATTCCACATACTTGGTAAAGTTGGAAACTTGTTGCTTTAATTAATAAGATATCTAATGGTACCACTTAAAATATTTTGCCACTAAGCTCTTACAGTTATGTTTGTACAAATGTTACAGAATGTTTGGGCTAGTGGAGCCAAGTTAAATATTATTTAAATTTGTGTTAATATGAAACCCGAGGAAAACTGAAAATATAACATTCAGCCTGGAGAAGAGAAGGCAAGGCTCTGGGAAGACCTTATTGTGGCCTTTCAGTACTTAAAGGAGGCTTATAAGAAAGACGAGGACAGACTTTTTAGCAGGACTTGTGATAGGACGAGGAGTAATGGTTTTAAACCAGAAAAGGGTAGATTCAAGCTAGATAAGAAAGAAGTTTACTGTGAGGGTGGTGAAACACTGGCACAGGTTGCCCAGAGAGGTGGTAGAAGCCTGGAAATATTCCAGGTCAAGTTGGATGGGCCTCTGAGCAACCTGGTCTGGTCCATGATGTCCCTGCCCTCTGCAGGAGGAGTGGAATGGGTGACCTTTAAAGGTCTCTTCCAACCCAAAACATTTCGTGATTCTATGAAAAAAGGGAAATCTCTTTAAGGGGAAAAATTATCTTATTGAGAAGTCTTATTAAATGAACTAGTGATTATCTCCTGATACCTTGAGAAAAGTGTATTATCAGAGCTTTGATTACTGGTTCTTCTTGATGATTACAGTATATGCTTTCCCTTATTTTTTTCATGCTTTGAAGATGCAGTTTTTGTAAAGAGTTATAGCTGCCCTTTCTGTCTTAAGGGGAATCCACAAATTAAACACTTGTCACAAAGTTGTAAAACTAGCCTAAACTTATTTTTACATAGACTCATCTTGAGTAGTAACTTTGCAAGTACAGCAAGTAGCATTATGTTTGTGTTGTAGTTCACTTTGTTATTACATTCCATTATGATCTGCTGATTGTGTGGTGTAGATTGGAACTTTTGCTCAGATTCCATGAAGAGCTAAAATGAGGTGAATGTTTTATACTACTGCACAAAGAAATGTTTCAGTCTGGAGAAAATAACTGGTAAAAAAAATATTTGTAATTTCTAAGGAGTAACTTCCGTTTACCTTTTGTTTTTGAGGAGGAGCCCCCAGAGTAGCCATTATCTTGCACAGGAAGAGAGACATGAAATTAGGTCTAAGACTTCTCCCCAGATTGCAAGACATGATGCTCCACAGAGGACCTTGTACATGAGCTGGATGATATAGCTGGCCCTGTGGTTTGTTGATAGTATTTACTGATCCATTCCACACTTGCTAAATAACTTAACATCTTACCAAAAAAAGTAGTTGATAGACCTCTTGTGTTCTAGAGAAATCTAGTAATTTAATAGTTAACTCTTGGCGGTGGGCACAGTGATTGTTTTATTTAGGCTATGCAACTAATAAGATGTTTTGTGCTAATAAAGGAAGCATAAGTTAGGGCTTAGAAATTAAGAATGTGTAAATACAGCTATAAAAATCTTGACTCTTCTGTCTTTCTGGAAAGGTCCTTAGGACTGCTTCATCAAACTCCTGATCAGAGCTTGCTTAGCAGTGCTTCAGTTCTTGTATGCGGGTCTCCATTTATGTAACGTTCTTCAGTTTTCTGTATATGTAAAGTGCTATACATGTGTCTTTTAATAACACTTAATAATGCTGATAGTCAAGTTTAGTTTGGGATGATGTATAAATGCAGTGAGCAAATCAAAGCCACCTGCTTGACATTTGTATTTTGGACAGGTGATACGGAGAAGCTGCTCAGAAGTCTTCTGGGGCAAGGTCTGCTTTCTGTTTGAATATGAAGCATGAGCCTCTGTTTTTCCTTCTATTCGTGTCTAGGTCTCTCCTTGGCTCTTACGAACACATTATACATGTATAAAAGTTTCTTTGGAGAACTTTGCCGTGTTTGAGTTCTTGATGAATTTATACTTAATGGCTTAAAATCTTGTTTAATTGATAGCACTCCTATGTTCTGCATTGTTTTGTTTTGTCTTTGACTTTGAAAGATTCTTTACTTGGATAAATTGATAAATAAAGCTTGCAAGACTAATCTGTCCTGTGCTTTGTCTGAGTAGCTAAATTGAGTGTGTCCACATTTAGGTGTAATTTATAAGCTTAGTCATCTGCTTACTCTGGAGTTTTCATGTGGTCTGGGGTTTCTGTTACACAAATATATTATTATGATGTTTATGGCCTAGGTGAATGTAGCTGCTGAAGTTGCACTGGCTTGTAATAAGTCTTGAACTTCCTCAATTTTATCTCCAAATTTAATCTAAGCTCCTGCCTTGGATGCTTCCATATTACTGCGGAATGCAATGGTAAACACATGTAAATATCATTAAACTGACTCTTGCATTGACATGTTGTTTTTCTAGAGTTCTTCCCACTAGGGCTTGCCACTCATTTGATCATGTAGTAATAGTCTCCAAAATCTTGCATGGAGCTTTTTTCTTTTTTCCTTTTTTTCTCCTTAGGTCGTGTGTCAATAAGTAGTTATACATGTGGCTTTGGCTTCGAAGATCTTGCTCTCAGAGGATCCTGGGAAAACTTGACTGAGTTGCTTAATTTGGGTACTTCCCTTTACTAACTTCATGCTAGCGACTTGTGCTTGACAGGACATTGACATGCACTCATAGGATGAGAGTCTTTGTCATACTGTAGGGCTGGCCTGGCCACTAAATCCTGGACAGATGTGCTCTATTAACCCCTCTCCCTTCCCCAGAAGGGAAGAGAAAAGAGAATAAGGGAGAGAGACTTTACGGGTTGGAAAATAATACTAACAGATTTAATGAAACAATAATACTGACACTACAGGATAATACTGTAAATAGAAAACTAATGAAATATATACAGATATGTACAAAACCAATATAAAATCCTCCCCCCACCCTCCCCCAATGACAAATACGTCACCAGAGGCTCTGCAGAGCCGGGCACTGGAAAAGTCCCAGACCAGACTCAACAGCAGTGGGAGCTGATGCAGGAACACACGAATCGGGACCAGGAGCAGACGAACTAGCAGGGTTCTGGTCGGACTTCGGCCATTGCAGGATCAAGATAGACAGGGGTCTGAGATGGAAGGGCTCTAAGATGGAAGAAGGGTCAAGACCCTCGTGATCCCTCAGCTTTATACCGAGTATGACGTCTGTGGAATGGAATACCTCATTGGTCAGTTTTGGGTCCGCTTTCCCCCCCCGTAGGTGCAGAGGTGACACCCATGGTGACAAAATTGGCCTTCAGATTATCAGTAGCAGCACACTGTCTGGGAAAAACATGCTGCTAGTTTTCAGCAAGTTCAGCCACTTAAGAGACTGAGCTGAAAAGTAAAACCACTAAATAGAAAATCAGTTCTATTTAGCTCAAACCAGGACAGTTTTACACTATTAAATTTGCTACCTTGTTTTGAAGTGATGGAAACAGCAAGGAGCATGAAGGTAGCTATGGTAATTTAGTAGCTACAGGCACAACAGTGGCCATTGTCATGTTGTCTGTGTTTGCACAAATTTGGATTAGATTCTGAGATCAAAGGGACCGGACTACTTACTGCAGAACTTTTTAATGAGTTGCTCTAAGACTATGCACTTTTCTCATATTCTTACTTTTGCTGCTGAGTGTTGATTCATGCAAAACAATTGCGTGAAAGGAAAGGTGTCCTTCCAAAGAACAGCTGCTGTCTTTTAGGAAGTCCTAAAATACAGAGCACTAGTATTGCTTTTTCCTCCCTGTAATTTGTGTGCGTATGAGTTTGGGGAAGTGTATGCCAAAGTCACTAACCTGTATAGTTGGATTGTGAGGTCAAAAATAAGTAAATCTTAATACTATTTTTCCGTGTACAACAGTCTGTAAATATAAAAAAGTACTTGGATGCTGTCACTTGTAAGTTGGTTGCTATGAAGTCATTTGACTTTCATAGCGAAGACCATCAGAAATCTTTTGGAATGTAACTGCCAAACAAATATTTTTTTGTTATTAGTCAAACATTTCCAGTTATGTTTAAAATACAAATAACCTCTCTCACATGGACATTAAACATCTGATATGATTTGCTGTCTGGATTTCAGTAATATCCAAGCTATTCATCAGTTTCCACAGAGCAGAAAGAAAATGGTTTTCCCACAGAAATCTCACGAGTTGCCTGGGGAGTTAGAAGAGTGATGGGAAAAAGAACTTGGCTCTAATAATGATATTCAGTGAGTAGCCTTCAGTCACTGTATGTTAAGAATTGAGCTTGTTTACTGGAGAGACTGTACAGGAGACTTAAATCAGGATGTGTTCCCTCCCAGGAACTAATAGCTTAAATGACTTGAAGCTTAATTTTTTTTTAGAACTACTGATGTAGTTCTTGCGGTGCTCACAGTGCTTGATTTTCCTTGGCTGCCTGTTGCTGCAGCCTATGTTGTAAAATGAATAGTTTTTTTGTCTGGTGGTGGTCTGGTGGGATCCATTTTTCCTTCAATAGAAGATTTAATTATTGATGAACAAAGAGGGACAGTGGAAGCCATTGGTTAATATGATAGTTCTGCTGGCTTACGCTTGATTCACTATAAATTAATGGAAAACTTTTCCTTTGAATTCAAAGTTGAAATGTTTCAGAATCCTTTCTTAATCACAACTGTATTGCTCTTTGTTTTCCACATATTAATCTGCAAGGGATGATGTAAGGTTCAGACGCGTTTTCTGAAAACTGAATTTGAATTTAACTTTTCCACCTTTGCCTGAGGACTGCAGGTGACCACTCAAGTAATGTTTCAAGCAAATTAAATAATGTAGTTTGTGGATTTAAAACAACAAAAAAATCAAATTAAGAAGTAAATCCCTACCCCCAGTAATTCCCCATTTCCTTTGTCTTTTTTTTTCCGTACTTGCTTCTCTTTTTCTAAATTCGAACCTACAAAATGTAACTGTCTTATTAGTGACATAACATAACTAGCTTTGTCCAATTCAGAATGGTTGCAAGTTCTGGAGTAATTTTTATCTTCAAAACTGCCTCCAGCCTTATGAGGTACTACACAGTAGCAAAGCCTTTGTGATTAAAGGAGTGATTCGTCTTTTCTAAGTTAACCTGAAACATTTGGATGCATTATATGAAATGTAGATCTGCTGCTGGACTTCAGTCTTGATGTAAGCTTCACTGTGTCTTGTAATACCGCAACTACTGAATTCTCTCCAATGTGTTAAGCTCAGGAAGAGGTTGTAGAATGCTCTTCACAAGTAACTGGTACCTCTTAGTTCTCTCACCTGTTTGCTCTCTGCAACTACAGACAGATATACTGGACCAGGTGAAGAATTTCTGTGGCTTGGTGCTGAAGTGTCTTTCAACAGCAGCTGATCTTCTGTGGCAGGGGCGAAAGTGTGACTGAGCAAGCATGCTTCTCCAGCACTAGCAGATCATCTGTTAGTTTTAAGTAGAGTCAACTTTTTGGTGGAGACTTGATGATGACAGCTGTAGGAATCAACATCCACATCCTTTTTCTTGCAGTGCTCCCTAAAGAGGCTTTTCTTTTCTGTTTGACATAGTTTTTGCTCCTGCAAGACAAAGCAATATTGTTTGTCTTCAAGTTGAGAGAAAGAGAGAAAGCAAGCTTCTAACCTGAGGTGAGGAAGGAAGGACAGAATCAAGTTAACTTTGGGGAGAAAAGCTGAAGTGAACTTCAAATGGTAAAGCTTTTTGAACAAGAAGAATGGTGGCGATGTCACAGAGAATAACTAGAAGTAATGTATGGCAAAGATTCCTTCAGGTGATTGTCCAGCCATACATTCTGATTACAGGAATGTACAGATGAGCAGTGGGTCCAGAAAATGTTGTGATAGGGGTAAATTTTGTGCCACATCCTCTTGTGAAGTCTTTGACATAGGCTGGCAGAGTGTGCCTCGTGTTGTTGGCTTCTTTCTGCTTCTTGGGTGACAGGGAGTTTCTACGAATTCTTGTTGATTCAAGTGCATTATTATATTATTATATGGATTTTGGCTTTGGGCTGCTGTTGTCACTCCCATCCCTTTTATGCTCATTAACAGGCTTTGTTTGCCAATATCAATTTTACTTTTTTGTTTAAGTAGTTTTCAGGATAAGGAAGGGGCAGGTTCCCATAATACTCTGGTTGCAACATGGCCCAAGCTATTCTGTTTTCAGTATTTTTAAAGTCTTTTCTCCAGATCTCTGTAATTCTGTCTATTTTCAAATCTGTTTTCAATGGTGTCCAATCAGCCGTAGCATTTAAGATCTTGAATGGCTTAAGATCAGGAATGGCAAGAACTTGTTCTTCCCTGTTGAGTAATGGCCTTGTAAGCAACTGTCAATCTCTTCTAATGGTACTAAATACATAAAAGATCTATCTACTTATTTACGTAAGAGGAACAGGTCTATGACCCTGTACTCCAAGTAAATTGTAGACGAGTTGAGGGCCACCTCTGTAGAACAGAGTTTGAGGCTGGTTCTTACCTCTCTGCCAGTTATTTAGTTATTTTCAGGTTTTTTATTTTCTTCCTTCCCGCCCCCAACTGAATCTGGTCTGTCAGTTGTCTCTGTCAGAATAAATTTGTCTTGTATTTCAGTTTTACACCATCTGTTTGATGGCTGCAGTATATGTTTTTAATCCTATGATTGATAGATTTCTGGAGCTTTTAATTAGATTTTTACCTTTCTGTCTGTGAGTTGCTTCTTTTTCTAAGACTTTTTAATTTAATTTTGCCGCTCAGGTGGAAATAATTTTAACTGGTGGCTATATTCTTTCCTTTTCTGTCACTGATGAAGGGACATTTTCAATAAACACCAGTTCAGTTAAAATGAGGAAGAAAAGTCAGTGTTTTAAAGCTGATCTTGACTTTCCTTCAAGCAATCTGCAGAACCTCTCTGAAATTTACTTCTAAATTGATTTCAGAATTTGTATTGCTTACCAACTCACCTTTACATGTGCTTTCCTGAAAAGTTGCAGTACTGTTGTGGAAATGATTAACTTATGAAACAGGGACTCGTGAGGAGGGCCCTCTGTGCCTCCTACAAGGAGGTCGCTATGGCTGCTTTTCTACTTCAGTTGCATGGTGAAGAATCAACCTTGTATAAATACTACCAGGTTACTAATGACGGCCCTCAAACACTTACTAAATGTATTTACAGTCCAAGCAACACTGTGAATCTTGGAAAATAGCATTCTTATCATTGATACCTCACTGCCTGCTGTATATTCATTCCAGCCTGAAGTGCAAGGCTTTTAGCAGTGATGCTACATTTAGGAGTTGAATTGGAGAGACTTTAACCCTCTTGTGCTGTGTGGGGGTACTCTAGTGATACTGTGCTGTCACTGGACATACAGCAGTCACCCAAAAGAACAAGACAAATCAGTTGCCTGTAATTTTTCAGAATGTTTTCTCTGTGTACCTTCATAGTCGTTCCTGTCTGCATAGAGAGGAGACTGGTTCTTCTGTTTCAACCGGGGTTCTTTGTAAGTGGAGAGACAGACGTCTCTGGAGGTTAATGATTTGGAGATCTGGAACTCATTTTAACAGCTTGTGAACGTGCTTGTAGAAGGTGTGGGGGGATGGTGTTGAACTCTACTTCTGGTAGATTTTAATTTTTTTTCTCTTCCATTTTCATGCTCTTGCTTGAGAGCAACTGTCCTCACTTAAAAAAAAAAAGGTTGTTTTGTAAAACTTTAAATATTTTTCATTATATCAGTTAAAATGTGTAATGCAAGTTAGGCTACTTCAAAGTTGAGGACAGTGCCTGCTGCACTGACCAGTACAGTTTCATCTGCTTATCTTCATCCCTTTGCCCTTTTTGTCTTTCATGAAAGCCCTTTGGATCTTTGTACAATGCTTAACATGTAGAAATCTTGAGCTATCGTAAAGGTGCTTCTAGCATGATAACAGAAATGGTAGTAAGTTTCATGTTGGTGAATCTGAAGTTCTGATCTTCAGAATCACAGCACTATAAAATGCAGTTTTTATTGTCTGGCTCGAAACTCTTTATTCCAAGAGCTAGACTGGGTCAGGGTTGGCTGCTTGACTGGTGGGGGGAAGGTGGAGGAGGAAGAGTATGTGAATGAACATTCTCATGAAATGTTTCCAAATATACGCATGTAACTATTAGGGAAATAACATGCTGAAAGCAGAGGCATAGGTGCATTCCTGGGCATACGAATAGTTAGTTAAAGGTATATTAATACTTGTTTTTTCAGTTGATCTTTTTCCTTGATTCCTGTGGCTGGTAAGGAACGTGCTTGGTTAACTTGTACAGAACAAATGTATGAGTAGATTGTGAGGCATTGCTGGCGTGTGTTGTTATGGGACCCTAATAAATAACCTTGACGTGTTGTTTCAAAAGATAGAGACAATAAGTTGTGAGCCCTGCACAATTTTTCAGGTCATAGTAAAATTAAATCTTTTAAATCAGTTCAGCCCAACTGTTCTACTGGATTGTGTTCACTGACCTTTTCTTTGGATATGCACTGGTGAACAATGAGCACTTCTTCAGGTATTTTCACAGCTTTTAAAGCTGAAGTACTCGATTGTCCATCTGGCAAAAAAGGTTATTAGCATTAGCAGTAGATAAAGTTTCATCTAATACATAATACCGACCTAATAAAAAACTTGACTTGAAAAGGCGTTTTCCACAAACAACTAGCCTCAAAGTAGAAAAGATTCAAATTTATGAACTTCAGTTTTTCTTTGGAGATTCCAAAAAGCTCATCATAGAAAGACATTTCTCTGGAATCTTGTAGTCATGTTCCTTGGGACATGTTGTCTTTTGCAAAGATTGATGGCTGAAGAAATTCCTAATTTCCCAGAGCTCTATGTAAGAATACAATTTAGCTTTCCATTACTGATTTTTTTTTTTGCCTCCTTACAGTAAGAATATAGCAAACAGCACAGAATCCATGTCTGCCAAAGGTTTGATTGCCCATTCTCTCTGGTTTAGAATATAATTTGTAGCATATAAATGTCATATAAAAATTGTCACACAACATCAAACCTATTAAAATTTCTGTATATATGGGTACTGGTTGTCCTCAGATATGGAGGCACTAATGTTTAATTAAAACAGTTGTAATCTTTAAATATGACAGACATTTTAGAAAAAGCTGTGTCCTGAAAGCAGTTCAAATGTCGTGTCTTCCTGTTAGTCATAAGCATGTTTTGCCTGGTCTTTAGTAGGACCTTAATTTATCAATTTTCCCCAAATTGGTGGTTTTGTTTAGACTGGGAAGGCATTTTATTAAGTAAATTTTTTGAAGAGCTGATTTTGGAGAAACCTGGAAACAGATTTGCTTGGTGAGAGTGGTAGTGGTTACAGCATCACTTAGAGAGATGGGAACTTGTGGGGTCACAGGCTTCTCTGAAATAGTTGTGAAGTCATGAGAAGAGGCTGGCCAGCTCATCCTCTTGAAGTTGTAGAGCTGATTAGAGATGTTTAAGAAGATAGCTGGGGAGCAAAAAAGAGACCTCATTATAAGGAAATAGTACAGGGAAGCAATTGTGCATTTCTGAAATGCCTAAATAAATGCAGTAGGGAGGTAAGCTGGAAACAAGAATAAAGTGGTGAAACAAATCATGGAAGTAAAATTCTTGAGCACAGAAAACTCGTTTTCCAAAAGTGGAAGTGGATATTGAGAAATAAAGCCCTAAGGCAAAGGCACACATCTGGATGCAAGTTTCTCAGATAAGAATGTGAAAGAATAAGAAACAGCCCGATGGTCCTCTGGAACTGTGAGTTTTAATAGATAACATGTGAAAATGCAGCACCAAAAGATAAGGAGCAATCAGAAGTATTTTATGGATTTTTTGGGGGGTGGTTTGGTTTTGGCTTGGTGGGGTTGGTTGATTTGTTTGTTTTTTGTGTGTGGTGGTTGGTGTTGCATTTTGTTTGGGTTTTGTTTAATTTGTTCCCCACTTTCCCCACTCCCCCGCTCCGAAGGTTCTTTAGCCAACTGCTGCTGAAGTTATTTAGAAGTGAAAAACAAATTATTGCCAGTTGGTACTATCTTCATTTTGTAGAATAGATATTTTCCAATGTTGTTCTTCCATAGTTCTTAGCTATATAATAGGCTTAGTGCAAAGTGGTTTTATAAGCATGAGTGGTTTCAGTGACTTGAATCATCAAATATGTGTGCCAAGTCTTGTTTAGAAAAACTAGAGGTTTGTCTTCTTTTAGCAGACATTGTGAAATCAAATCAACTTCACTCCAACAAATCAACTGTTGAAAACTAGATGTTGGAGGCCGGTTTGGGAGGGACAGAGAAAGTGAGAATCTACTTGAGAACGAATAAAATTGCTTGTGGTTGTAACATCTGGATGTTACTGGGTCAAGTCAATATATTAACTTGCTTCAAAATTTCATTTCATATATTAAAACAGTCATACATCTCTTCCAGCAGCTTCTTGGCTTAATCTGCTCCTTAGTGGCTACGGTAGACACGTACACACAGTGTGGTTCTTGTAAGGGGTAGAGTTGGTGAAACTTGGATGCTTGTCTCATTTTTTAACAAAACAAACAACAAACCAAGAAAACCAAAACCCAGACCTCGAATAACCAAAAAAAAAAAACCCCAAACAACACCAAAAAACCCCCGAAAACCCCTACCCAAAGACACCTATTACCTTTCCAGGAAAAGACCTCCTGGAAAGAATTTCTAGTCTGTGCATGTCTGAAAGGGAGCAAGGAGATGAAATCAAGGCTTGATTTTTCTTGTCAGGCTTCAGTAAAATAAAATTTGTTTGTTGGTAGAACTTTTTTACAAAGTCATCGAGAATTGCAGCAGTCAGAAGCAGGTGTGAAATATTTCAAGTCCTAAACATCAAATTGTCTGTATTAGTGAAGAGCACTTAAACAAATAGGATTTCTTCACTGTGTTATATTTGGTCATATACCACATAGTTCAGTGAAATACAGACTGAAATGCAAATATCAGGTATGGTCTCTGTGGAATAAAGCAATGTGAATTGTGCTGAAATGTACCTTCACTGTTGTGTATTGTTTTGGTTGGTTACTGGGTTTTCTCCTCCTCCCCCCCCCCAATGACCCTGTTGTGATTGATTGTGTATAGAATTAACAAAATAAAACTGACAAAAATACCACAAGTGTGTAAAAGAGTCAGGGTGAAAAACAATCCCATGAACAATAGTAATTTTTGTCAGTCCTTGTTTCTCACTGTCTTTATTGCATTCTGTTCTTGAAGTCCTTAATTAACAATAAATAAGCATTAAGCACACTGGAGAAACTATTTTGGGAAGTATAAGTGTTTGACATAAATTGTAGTAATGACATTAACTCTGAAGAATGGTTGTACGTCTTAGAAGATCTTCTGAAGTTCAGTTATCACAGGTTATATTTTACATTGGTTTACAAGGTATTCTTATTTGGGATAAGAGAATGCACATTCACTTCAGTAACCTTTAAAGTCCGAAAATGAAGAAGATTGAAGTGCAGGCACGTATCTATTCATATCTTGATGAGATTGGCCATTTGATAGTTGAGTGAAAATATGGCCCAAGGAATGTTTGACATAATCTGATCTCTACCTGCGTAACTGCTTGGGCTTTGTTGGAATAGCCCTGGCCTGATGCAACCACCTAATGCCCATACAACCCGCAGATGCTTGTTGGGTATGAAAGGTGTGAGATACAGTTATAGATGTTAAGTAGGAATGATTAAATAAAATCAAGAATTTATAAGAAATAAGAAAAAAATTAAGTTTTTGTATAAGTAGCTGTTAACCTTGGGGTTTTTTCATGTGAGTGAAAATGATGCTTGAGCTAATGTGACACAGTCCTGTATTGCTTTCCCTTTATGATGTGCACATCCTTGCGTCTTCATATTAAATCATGTTTCTGTAGCAACTGTATTTTAAAATATTTTCTATAGTTTTCTTTTTGCTTTAGATTGAAAGTTTTCTTCTAGTCCACCCACCTCCCCCAAAACAAACAAACAAAAAACCCCAAGAACAGAAAAAGCAAATGTTTTACTCTTTTCTGTGTAGGAAATGTAGAATCACAGAATCTTTTAAGATTGGAAGGGACTTCAGCAGATCTCCTGGTCCAGTCTCTGCTCAAAGCAGGGTCAACATGCAGTTCAGACCAGGTTACAGGGGGATTTTTGTCCCATTGGGTCTTGAAAACCCCAGCACCTTTATGCAACCTGTTCCCCAGCTTGACTGTCCTGGTAGTAACAAAGCTTTCTCTATAAGCAGCCAGAATCTCCCCTATTTCAGTTTATGATCATGGTATCTTTTTCGCTGTGTACTTCAGTAAAGAGCCTTGCTCTGTTTTTCAGAGTAAGCCCTCTGTAGGTACTGGAAGGCTGTTCTTCAGTTACTCAAAGCCTGTCCTTCTTCAGGGCAAACAAACTAAGCTCCTTCAGACTTATGTAGTCAAGTCCCTTGATCACTTCAGTGGTATTTTAGTCAACTTGCTCAAGTTTATTAGCATCTTTCTTGGACTGAGCGACCCCAAACTGGACACAGTTCTTCCTTAGTCCACAGATGTATAGAAGGTAGGCAGGTTGGTCAAGCATGATTTAACATCGGCAAATCTGTTGGCTGTTTTCAGTCATCATCTTCTCATCTGCCCAGAAATTGCTTCCAATAGTATTTGCACTGACTTTCCCAGGGACTAAAATGAGGCTGATGCCTGACCAGCCTGCAATTCGCCATGCTATTCTTTCCAGCATTTCTGAAGACAGATGTAATGTTTACCTGGATCAGAGATGTCACAGCAAGGTCACACTGTCAGCCACATCTCACTGCTCCAACAGATGCGTCCTGCCTGTTCACACAGGCTTGTGCGGGTCAGGGTTTCTTAAGAGACGCTTGACTTGATCTTGTGCCACTATTGGCTGTTGATCTCATCCTTGAACTTTGCCTTTAGACACAAAGACTTGGGAGTCTGTGTCAGTGAAGGCTTAATGCCAAGAAGGCACCTCAGTCTGTCAATAAACCATAGTATCATCCTTATTCTTTTATAGCTAATGTATGGCTAGAAGCTTTTCTTGATGACCCTTGCCAGTTTGAATTCTAGCTGAGCTTTGACTTCCCTAAAACGATCACTTAATGCTTGGGTAATGTTTCTGTGCGCCTGTGTACCATACCTTCTCTTCTGCACATGAGGTTGTGCTAGTGCATCTTGATGTTTTATTCCTCCTGCAGCCTCTCTTTGTTTCACAAGTGCCCAAATGACGCTACGTCAAAAGTAACTACAAAACTTTGGGGATGAAGGTGAAGGGCATGGAAGTGTAAAATGTACTGTTAGAATATTATTCTACAAGTATAACACTTCCTTTATGTATAATAAAATCTGCAAACTCTAATAATGAGCCAGGAGTTCCTACAGTCTGGGACAAGCATGCATTTCCTTAGAAGAAACAGAATACTTGAATTACTCAGTCCGTTGTGCTGCTTTCTGCAGGTCTTGAGTACAACTCTCAATAGCAGTCATCTCAGTGGGGAATTTAGCCACTGCAAAAGTTGCAAAAGGTAAATTGTCCTTGGTGTTTTTTAACACCTGTAGTTTGCCAAGTCATTTATCTTATTTTTATAAGGATGAGGACAGAAGTGTGTTGCCTGCAAGCACTACCAGATCATTTGGACACTTAATGTGGGTTATTAACTGGTGGGTACTGCTGTAATTGGCCTAAGAGTGGATAGCTTATTCACAAAATTAGGACACTTAACTGCTAAGATCAGTTTTCTTATTGTTCAGACAGAAAGAAAACAGTCCGAGTCATACCTGAAAGCTTTCTATAATCAGAAGGAACAATCTATTTTTTTTTTTTTTTACTTAAAAGCTGTATTGTGTAGGTGTGTTACAAAAGTATGACGGACTGCAGCAAAGAACTTATGTGCCAGCTATTGTGTGGCTATTTAATTACTACTTATTCTGGAGACTGAAACTGTCCAGTGTCACACATGTGGTGCTATACAACAGCAACAAAAAAATTAAATGTTGGATTGTAAATTTATTATTCTGGTTTAACATGGATAGCAAGCAACATCAAAATTACTGGATCCCAGTATTACTGTGTTAATACACTCTGTGCAGTACTCACTACTGATGGCTATGCAGAATATTTCTGAATCCTTTCAAGAACTGGTGGTTGTGGCAGGGCTTGCTTTTTTTTCCTCTACTAATGTTCCTCCACATATGACTTGGTCTTACTGCAGATCAGAGAGGGGATCTATATTCTCCTACTAGGTAGCTATACACTGCAGTAAAATCTCGCCTTAACCTTTTATATGAGCTCAACAAGCCCAGCTCTTGGTCTCTGCTTGTATGGTGTATGCTGCAGCTTCCTGATGGTCTCATTGGCCCTTTACTTCACTCCCTCCAATGCATCAACACCTTTCTTGTTTGGGGAGCCTGAAACTGGATACAGTACTGTTACTAATCCTGAATAAGAGAGGTTCCTCAAGTCTTTCAAATTCTTAAACCTTTCTGGCTACGCTCTTGCTAGTACAGCCTGGGGAATGGTGGCCTTCACTGCTGCAAGGGCACACTGCCGGTGTTTTGTGGCCCAATGAGACTTCAAGATCCTTTTCTGCAGAGCAACTCCTTGGTCAGTTGGTGCCCCACCTGTAGTTGTTGCATGGGCTTATTTTCTCCTAGGTGGAGGACTTTCCTCCCCCCCCCCCCTGCCCCCCCATTGAACAAGATTATGTGAAATATTTCTAGAGTAGCAGTCTTCCTACAATTCAGTTAAAAAAAAAACAACCCAAACCTCATGCTCCTTTCCAGAGTCAATTGTTTCTTTTAGGAAAATAAAAACTTATATAGAGAAAGAATGTACCATCTTTTTTAAAAAAACATAATAACTTCAGCTGAACATGATTTTGATCAAGTGATGTTCATACTTGTCCAAGTGATTTGGAAACTAATGCAGTTTGTGTATTTCATAAAATCCAGTCCCTGAACTTTATTTCCTGCATTACAGAAGTTAAGATGGGAATATGTTAAATCTGAAGATATGCAGATTGCACTGCCAGAGGGCTTCAGGGTAGTGTTATAATTGAGTAGTTTATCACAGGAACTTTGAAGTTCTTGAATTGAAGGCATAGTGAATTGCCAAGCACTTTCTATAGGGAATTATAGTCATTTAAGGTCAGGAGGCTAGTGGCAGTCCATACCCATTAAAGACAAAGTAACTCCATACCAGAAATCCTGAAAAACACTTAAAATAACAAAGAAGATACTGGGGGTGGAAACACTGCAAAGGGTATCCAAAAGCTGCTCTATGGATACATTAGCGCCTAGGAGTGGATTTTTCTCCTTTTAGTGGTTATGGTTGTTAGCATGTTCCCAAGCTAAGAACAAAAGTACTCTACAAAGAGAAGTGCTTTGCTGAACAGCTTTAGGCTCCAGCCCTGAAAGGCAGCTTACATAAAAATCATGAAGGTATCTATTGTGGCTTTAAGCTTCTAGAGTGCAGTAGGTAGCCAGATGAATAGTTAACTTACGTGTGAAAAGGCATGTTTCTTCCAGTCAGGTGGTGTGTGTTTGCCTTCATGGCTAACTTGCAAAGTGATTAGGGGCTGGGAAAACAAATCAAACAGGAAGATTTTAAAGGGATAACTCAGCTGTCATTCTAGCAGGTGGTTTGAATCGATGAAGTCTTTTAGCAGTATAATGGCAAAACAGTAAAAGCCTTTTTCCCCAAGAATGTGTGCTGCTTGAGTTATTTGGAAGAACTGGGTTAATGAAAAATAGCAGTAATGTCTTAGGTTCAGGAATCTAGTTTCAATTGTTATCGCTTGTATTTTAGCGCTTACATTTTGAATGTTACTGCCAAGTTGGTTTATAATTTAAAATAAATCTTCTGGAATGTATTATGAATTAATCATAACAAAGAATGTGTGCTATATCCCCAAACCAGTTGTTCTTATGTTTGTGGGGAAATTATTTTTCCTTCTCTTGTTCATGAACTTTTGGAAGTTCCATGAAGTGTGTCCTGGCTGAGGTTTGTTTTGATGCGAGTTCTAGATGGTGTATTGGATCCTGACCTGTTTGGTTCCTATGTGACAAGACAGATTTTTATTAATTCCAAAGTGTGTTGTTTTGTGTGGCATACAAATTTTATGCATCCGTTCTAGAAAAATACAAAAAAAAAGAGATTATGAGGATTACATCCTCTCTGTAGATTATGTGGGGTGTTGGTTTAATCAAGATTCTTTTCAAAGTATCGGGTTTTATGCCCATTTGTTTCTCCTAAATGTGACACAAATGTGTATAGCTTGGAGCTGGTGTGTGGTAGCCACTTTGAAAACTTAGCAGAAGCAGAAACTAAATCTTGTGTTTGAGGTTCTATGACTAGAAATACGTACTTACCTTACTTATGAAGCAGCTGGACAGGAAAGAATCCTGTTGCAGGCTAACTTGGGTAAGAGCTGTCTTTTGAAGTGTGTGGCAGTTCATTTTTCTTACATACATCTTGCAGTTTCTTTACTGCTCTTATTAATCATTTACTGATATGAAGAAACATCTAAGGTCTTGAATGAAGTTGCAGCTGGTGCTTTACATTCTTTTCTCCTTAGATAGCAGGTTATTTTAACCTGTATTTTCATTTTGTGTAATGTCTTCCTAAGTTAAAGACAAATGGATTACTAAATCTAGGACTTGTTTGTCTTTGAGATGCAAAATCAGCTACTGACATGAAATTATTGGATCTTTCATTTTGTTGTTAGGAGTCTGTGTTTGCCAGATTGACACCTGGGAGCTCTCTGAAAGGGAGGAAAACTTTCTTACTCTAGAATGCTCATTGACGGTGTATGGCTTTAACCAAATTAAATAATTGTGTTTCTTCTAGAAAGAGAAGTAAATGTGAACAGTTTATTTTCTGAGCAAAAGCTAGCAGGGTTAGTTATGGTTTGGAACCTCATTATGATGAGGTTCAAAACTTTGGGCTGTCTTGGAGAGTGTTGCATAGGGGGTTCAGAAGGTAGCAAAATGCCATCCGAGAAATAGGAATTTGCTGCAATCGCTAGTAGTGTTGTTTTGACACTTAACATCCTTGTATGGACAAGAATTTGAATTTTGTATAAGGATTTTTATTTATATGTAAGTATTGAATTACTGATTTGAAGGTTGTTGCAAGACTTCAGCATCTGATTGCTTTTGTTATCAGAGTCGTGGTGGTGGTGTGTTGTCAGACTCAATTCTGATCTTGTGTATTGGAGAAGTATAGACTCAGAGCTGTCTGAGAGAAGTGTTTATATTTGCCAAGATATGCGAGTCTAGGGGACAGAAGCACGTGGTGCTAACTGGCAAGGGGGTTTACTTATCAAGTCATAAACTGTATACTGTCCAAGGAAGAGGGTGGGGATTGGGAACAGTATCCAGATGTTTTGGAAGAGTTGAGTGGTAAAGCAGAATAATGATCAACTAAAATTTAGGTAATGTAAAAGAGGAAATCTGTGCCCTCCTAGCGCTTTTTGAAGATACATAATGGTATACTCCAGAGAATGCTGATGATTTAAAACATTTAAATGCCTGTCTTAAGTTCACTAGCTTTTCTTTAGAGAAGAATGACAGATGAAGCAATTCAGAGGAATTCTTGCTATGAAGCAGGATTTGCTCCAGTTGCTCTAAGCATCCCTGTTTGTAATAAGTGTGTACATTGTGTGACTTAGTCTTCAACATCTACATAATATGTATTGAATTAAATTGTTATTAGAACATAGCAGGACATGTCTATGAGTAAAGCTCCCTTTAACAGTTCATCTGAAGTCACTTTCATGATGTCTTGTACCATCTAGTCCAATTCATGTTTGTTTCCTCTGAATTAATTCCTTCCATGTCTGTTTTCTTAAAGCCAATCTGCATTGTCCTTAACATGTTTTATGCTAAAAAGAGAAACAGATTTACAAGAGAGATCTAATACCAAAAGCTTTACTAAAGCTGGTATAGATGACAGTTCCAGACTCTTTTTAAGTGAGGGGTATCAACTATGCTGCTGACACACCAGAAGAGACCTATATTCCTTAATGGAGTTTTCTCAGATGTTCTTAGATGATAGGACAATATTATCTTAACATGAAATGACAAAGAGTAGTAGGTGGGCTTGTGTACGTGTGGGGTGAGATAGTTGTGTTGAGTAAGATCTAAGATCTGCGTGGTCCCACATACTCTGCAAAATGCAGAAATTTTGCATAATAAGAATTTTGTGTAGGGTGAATGAATCTGCACATAGGTATTTGTTGAAGTTAAATATAAATTAAATTCACCTTTACAGCATAATTTTCTCCATGTCTTTGGCACAGATGATTTATTTTCAAAGCTGTGTTTGCTTCCAGCAGTTTTTATGAACACTCATTTGTTTGAAAGTCAACCAAGATTAGATGTTAAGGTTTAGCTTTTTGTAGTTGAAACCCACTAGTGAGCCCATAATCAACTGCTAAACTTTATGAAGGAAACATAAATGTTATGTTGCCCACAAATACCAGCTGTAAACCACTAATGTCTGCATTAGTTCACTAACTTCATAGTCACAAGGTTTAATTGACTAATCGGGTAACCTGTGGCAATCGGCTGCTTTGCGGCCGTGTTAGGCCTCCTGTGAACAGGAGGAAGTGTTCTGTAGGCATTCGTCAAAGTTTTAGTCTGGTTTGCTTCAAATGGCAGATAAGGCTTGAGGGTGAAGGTGCTGGGACAGGCAAATCTTCAGAAGGTAAATACTGCCTTATAAAGCGGAGATGGAGACAGCAGTTATCAATTACATCCTAAATGGTTTAAGTATAATGAACTTCATGAAGGATGTCTTTCTTAAAGTTAGAGCATTGCCCAAGTAATTTTACTTACAGAAATGGAAACCTCTGACTTGGATACTAACCTTCAGCAGGGATTAATAGAATGATTGATAATGTATATACAATATAGGCTGTGCCAATCTGCTGGAGTAGAGGAAAAAGCAATCTCAAGATACATATCGATCGAGGAACGTTAATATCCTTTTAATAATAGGGAGCTGCAGACTTCATCGGTGAAGATGCTGTATAGCAGGAGTGTCCTTGGGGCTGAAAGTAGAGAGGAACAGAGCTCATGTATGGGAACTGGTGTCCCAGCCTGAATGGGAGGGTAGAGTGGTATGGTGGATAGGTTGCTGTGTATATGACAGGAATGCAGTTCTGCATGCATTTTTTTCAAGCTGAGTAAAGCTGTGCTGAGAATTAAGTACTTTCAAAATGGACGAAAAGTGGGGCCAATGACACTGTGTTCCCCCTTTGTACCTTAGCTGACTCCTGTCTGCTTGGAGAATTCTGCCCAGCTTAATCTTTACTTTGGTAGACCTTTCTGAGATACAGGCAAGGGAAATCTTCAGAAGGAATGCCATGAATAGCACATGGGAATCAACATGTGAGTAAAACACAAGCTATTTATGTGTTGCTCACTCCAGACTTAATTCTTTCCGATGCTTTTTGCAGTCAGGTCGCAGTAGCACACCAGTGAGTAGTGCTCCAGGGTGGAAGAACTGAATTGAGAACAGAAGAGGAAATTAACCTGGAAAATCTGAAAAATTTAGACAGTGATTCACATATTCTTGGAGAAAAGCATGATTCAATCAATAGTGGTGTATGGATAGAATGGCTGGTACTTGCAATGAAAGTGCCCTGTAATTTTTTTGTCATTTTTTTCTTTAATGGACCTTTTTTTTAAATATACTTGACATAAGTCAAGCAAGGATACTGTCTGTCTTGCTCACATAGCTGAAATGTAGGTATTTTTTCTCCTTATCATTATCCTTAGTTCCCATCTGTGCTAAAAAAAATAGTTGTCTGACAGGAGAATGTGTCTTGCATAATTTAAGTATGTCCTCTGCCAAGATGCATAAACTAACTCTTAAAATATTATCTGTTTTTAAATGATTTTATGTCTTAAGAATTTTATTTGTATTATTTTGACACATCAATATCCATCAGAAATAGATTTCAATATCATAAGACACCTCTGTAGTGTATCTCTACTGTATCTCTAATACTGCTTCAATCCTGTTAATATATTGCTTATATCTTAGGAGGATTTGCTATAAGATTGATGCAAATGCTTGAAAAATGTATGCAAAAAAATATATATTCTATTCCTATATGGCTTCTCTTTTTAATGTCAGAATTCAGTAAAAAAAAATCACTTTATAGACCATGCGTAGAATTATTGGTCTGAATTTTAAGGTTTGGGGTTGGTTTGTTTTAAATAGTTCTTAGCCTGTTCTTTCTTACTGTGTCTATGGCTAATTAAATTCCTGTGGAAAAGATGGATATCTTGGGCTGTATCTGGTTTGTCCTCGGCACAAATCTGTAGATGTATAGACTGGAGCTCTTGTTGGTAAGAGCTGCGAGCTTGAGTGTTGTCATTGCAGACTTCTAAGTACCAGCCTAGGAAGTGTCTCATACTGTATGGAGTTTAGTTCTTTGGGTTGTGGTTGCTTTTGGTTTGTGGTTGAGTTTTGCCGGTTGATTATTTTTTTTAACCTTTTCAATGCCAGTAAGTGAATGTACCAGCATGATAAAATGACATTAAAGGGTGATTAATTCCATATCTTTTTAAATTTGAGATTGAGGGAACATATGAGAAAACAATTATGTATGCTTAAGAATCTGAAGAGTTATTTTTCTCAGACGAATGAATGCAATTACCTGTGCTCCTCTGAATATTTACACTTCTTGATGTGTAGAGGATAGTGTTCGTATTAGGAAAAAAATCTACTTTTGTGGTTAGAGGCATTTGGAGAAGTTAGTAGGTAAATGAAAAAATCAGCCAAGTTTCTTCTCGCAATATTGAAAATGTCCCTCTTAACAAGCTTAAACTTCAAAATATGTAACTACCTTTATTTGCTAATATGGTTCACAGTAGAAAAATGGTATCTCTAACTGTGACACTTACTTTTCATTTAATGCCTTAGGAGAATATTACTTCACGTTTGCAGGAAAAAAAAATCTTGATTCAAAGGAAATAATCATTTATGCTTGAACACTCATGTAGTTTCTTAGTAGTAGTTGTATCCTACTAATAGGATCTAATGTGAGGTGAAGAAAGACTGGCTTAAGTAACAGCCATACCAGAAGGTTTGTGTATAGCTGCAGTTATGATAGAAAATGACTGGAAATTCTGCCAGCCACCTTTTTGCCCCTGTCGGATGGGTGAATGAATGATTACAAATGAATAAGCTGTTCTCAGTACTTTAAGAGGTTGAGCATTTTGTTTGTAGTATTCCTTGCTAGGCACTTAAAAGACCTCTTAGTCAGCTCCATCATATGCAGCATTTTTCAGAATACAAGTGTGGTAGCTGAGGCAT